>NC_142757.1:30120978-30275776 GCF_054948205.1 Urtica dioica subsp. dioica
CTCTAGTTTATATTTTCGATTATTTCTTGTCTTGGCACCTAGGTCCTCACTCGACCTAGTGTTTAGCTCTGCGACTTCGAGACTCGTTCTCAAGTCGTAGTGTTTAAAAGTGCCCACTCACTAATTCCTTCTTTTCGAGTGATTTAGTGATAGAAACTATCGTGGTTGCTCGAGTTCCCGAGGAAAGAAAAGAGAGACGTGCTGCGAGGGGAGACGAACGTTGCCAACCTTCCAAAGGCTCATCAACGTTCAAGCATCAAAAAGGTTAGTAACTTTTATAGCTCATGTTAGTTTTTATTTACATGCATATGCTCTTGTCTAGGTTAGTAAAAACTAGTTTTACTTAAAAAGAAAATTTTTAAAATTCCGCCGCTTAACGAAGCGTTAAACTTTTTCTTAAACCCTAGATCGATTCCAACAATTTCTACATCGCTGCAGCGAGTTTTTAAAAAAAACTCAGAACCTTCCTACGACGGATCTAGATCCGTTGTAGACGTCTGTCGTTGCGGGTCAGAATATACGTCGCTGCGGCGACGTATAATTTTCTCCGCGGCGAGGTATTGTACAACGGATATTTTAACCGTTGTAGAAGCTTCGCCGTGGCGACGTATAATTCCCCCCGCGGCGAGAAGCTTCTACAACGGTTAACTTATCCATGGTACAATACGTCGCCGTGGAGAAAATTATACGTCGCCGCGGCGGGAAGTTTTAAAGTATTTGAAAATTGCATAATGGATTCATACCGTTGTAGAAGCTTCTACAACTGTTTTTAAGCGTTGCAGAATCCTAGTTTTTGAGTAGTGACATTATTAAAAAAATCTCACACCAAGCACAAAGACAAAGAACAACACCTGAAGCATGAAAACATGAGTATGAAGTGCTGGATTCTCGCATTCTTTGTCGTTCTTCTTCTTGATCAATTCTGGAATAATGTGCTTGGATCTTTCGTACATCTCAGGGTCTCTACAATGACACAAATTCACCCAAAGGCACTCCACAATAGTAATTATACAACCTCTACTCATTGTATTCCATCATGGTTCGAATTTGATTTATAATGTGGAAAAGTACGAGTGAGAAGGAAGAACAAGGATTGTATTGAAGAGGAAGAAGTGTTTCAATTGGAGCTTTTTTTTTATTTAGGTTGAATGGTTGGTGAGGTATTTATGGAATTGATTTGCCCAATTTAATTTCAGTTTGCACGTTTGGTCGGGACATTTACTTTTTTCATTCGTTCTAAAAAAACTTGAAACATTAAATTCATCGCGACTTGCGTCGAATTCCGGATTAAAAAGCTCAACAGGCCGGGTCACGAAGAATCCCATTGTAGCTCGAAAAGAGTCAAAAGGCCCGTCCAAAACAGGCTCAAAACAAGCCCACGCTTGCATGCGCAGACTAAGGCGCGCAATTAGTAGGCGCGATAAGGCTTGCTCCTCGTGCACACTTCAAAAGAATGCACGTGCATGCCTCATATGTTGCGAGGCACACGTGTCGTGCAGCCTTGATGGCATGTGCATGTTTTTAAAATTATGAGCTTGAAAATCGTTTTCGAAAGTTTACTAATTTTGTGACAAGTTAGAATTGTAATCTTAGATTTTTTTTTTAATTTATTGCTCATGCCTTTAAATTAAAAACCATGTTGATTTTCTATGAATTTGGGATGATGTTAAAACACATTAGATTCAGTTCTAAAAGTTTTTAATTTTTTATATTGAAAAACGTGTTTTAAAGGTTTGAGATTTTTCGAGTAAATTTTGTGACTAGTTTTATTTCCTTGCTAGTTTCGTTTATTTACTTGAATCGTTTTATGCATGTTGTTATTTCTTTTATTCTATGTTATTACCCTGCTAATAAAACACAAATAAAAGCTTTAAACAACATCATAAAACGTTCCGTTACACTTGATTCTTTTTCGCACCTAAAAAGGACCAAAGTTTTAATTTATTTCTTTTTCTTTGAGCTGGAGTAAACCCGGATTAAAAGTGGCATAACTCTCTGCTCAGAAATCTAAATTTAATGATTCTTGAATAAAATTAAAGCTCTGTCTGTCCTCTGTCCAATGCCACCGGTTTCGGCTGAAAAGGACATCAGAGCCGCCAGATATGGCGATTTTACTCCGAGGTGCGCGGCTGTCTGAAACTCCAGTTTTTAGAAATCCGGATTTTCAAACCCCACTACCATGAGTTATAGAACTCTAATGAGAAAACTTTCTTGAGCAAAAATGTTTTTCATATGATTATAAACATGATGTGTAAGATTAAAATGTTTTGATTTTTGAAAGTTTAATTGAAATTGAATTTTTACAAAACTAGTTTGAATTTTGAAAAACCGTTTTCACTTTCAAGCTTGAAAATATTTTGTCATCCAAATCAAATAAGTTTTCAAAATGTTTTCAAAACTATATCTATATCACATATGTTCAAAATCTATATGCTCTTGAAAATTTGAGTGGGAGGTCTCCTTGTAGACAAGCCGAAAAATAAAAAGATGTGTAATCTCAAACTTTCAAGTGTTCGAGTGAGTTGAAGTTCACACTTCCCTCACGCACTTTCCCGAAATAGAAAATAGGAAAAGATCGAGTATGTACCTTGTGCCTTTATGCACTAATACTGCTCTGAACATGTCGATCTAGGATTCTCTTCTAGTTGTCCGCTCTGTCGCTCTCTAACTAGGAAATTTGTTTCCGAACTTAAAAGAGTCGATGAACCAACTCCAAAAACTAAGTGGGAGGGTTATACTTGTTGTTTGTAACCCACGATCCCCAACACTAATGAAAAGTGCAAGTGTCGCCGGACTAAGAGTCACCCTCGTGGCCCTCTCTTAAATGAGAGTACTCAAGGGCGCTTTGCTCTGATCATTGCTCAATGAGCTACGTCCGAGAGTGAGACGATGATGACAAGACCTCCCCTCGGCGGATTGTTTTTCAAAGTCAATCTTTTGGACTAAGTGGTTGGTTACACACTTAGACTCAATCCCTAGTAATCCTCCCTCGAGGCCCTGCGAAAGGATGTGAGTGATCAAACCAATTTACAAGGTGGCTAGTCAAAATTGATGTATTGACATCTTGGCTATGCATTAATGATGAGTCATTTACTTATGAAAGGAGACTCGTTGCGGCCTTCCCTCGAAGGAGTAAAGTGTCATTTCGTTCATAACACCTTTGGATTTTACAAAAGTCTTAATGAAACTTAAATCCTAAACCAAAGACTAATCATAAACTTGTTTCAACTTACATAGGCAATATGTCTCTCAACCATCTCTCTATCTTTCTTTCCTCGATCAAACTCGAAAACGAAAACTACGTGGATTCGAAACGTAACCTCGACATAATACCTACCGTTAACAAGCACAAATGGGTACTCACCACCCCGTGTCCTCCTCTGACGAATGATGATTCAACTCAAGAGGACAATGACGCCTTAGCGGCCTGGCTTCGATCCGATGAGATTGTGAGGTGCTATATGATGGCATCTATGAACAATATGCTGAAAGAGCAACATCGTGACATCGAGACTGCCGCTGACATGCTCTACAATCTCCTTGAGATATTTGGAGGGCAAAGGCGTCAAACAAGGCTACAAGCAGTCCGACAGTTTATGAACTGTCATATGCAGGCTAGGACTCCTGTTGGAGACTTTATGATATTGATCATTAGTCATCTGAGTAAAATGGAAATCCTAGGATCTGAGATTGATGGGAAGAATGTCATAGATATGATCTTAGAAACTCTCCCCGCATCTCTTGATACCTTCAAGATGAACTACTCCATTAACAAGCTAGAGTACACTGTTACCAAGCTTATGGAGGAACTTCACACTGCTGTAGGTTTCACTAAGAGAAAGAGGAATCAAGGAGAGGCACATGCTACTGAGCAAAAAGCCTCCGCCTCTGGAACTGTGAAGAGACCTTACAAGGCCGATAAAAGGAACTGTCCTGCCTATCTCAAAGCAAAGGAACATAGTATTGTACTAGTTACCGAAGCATGCTTAGTAGCTGATAATGTATCAACGTGGATTCTTGACTCCGCTGCTACTAACCATATTTGTTGTTCCTTGAATGGTTTCAAGAAAACCAAAAGCTTAGAGGAAGGCGAGTTCTGTTTCAAATGGGGTGATGGGAGCCTGGTGTCTGCAAAGGCTGTGGGATCCGTGACGCTGTCTTTTGAAGACCGCACTTTAAACTTGAATAATGTTTATTTTGTTCCTACCTTTGGGAAGAACTTAATATCCGTTGCTCGTCTTCGTGAGCAAGATTATTGTTTAAAGTTCATTAAGAATGGAATTCGTATTTCGTTTCCTGATAATTCTTTTGTCACTGATGCATGTATGAAGAATGCTCTTTTCTACATATATCCCACTCAACCTTCTCTTTTAGACACCGAAATAGATAACGATCTAATTAGGGAGCCAAAGAGGATCAAACTTTCTGAATCCTCCGATCTAACAAAATCAACATACCTCTGGCACTTAAGACTTGGTCATATCAGTCTAGATAGGATTAAGAGACTTGTGAGGGATGGTCCACTCCAAGCCTCTGCAATAGGCTCACTACCTACTTGTGAATCCTGCATAGAAGGAAAAATGACTAAGCGACCTTTCTCCGATAAGGGTCAAAGAGCCACTGAGTTGCTGGAACTAATACATTCTGATGTATGTGGTCCGCTCAACCAACAGGCACGTGGAGGATACGAATACTTCGTTACCTTCACTGATGATTACTCAAGATATGGGTTTGTCTATTTGCTTAAACACAAATCCGAGACCTTTAACGTATTTAAGGTCTTTAGGGCTTTAGTGGAAAAGCAAACTGGCGAAGTGATCAAAACCCTTCGATTTGATCGAGGTGGTGAGTATATGTCTGGAGAGTTCGATGACTTTCTTAAAGAAGAAGGTATCGCTTCTCAGCTTACCGCACCTGGCACACCTCAACAAAACGGAGTGTCAGAGAGAAGAAACCGAACTCTTATGGAGATGGTTAGATCAATGATGAGTTACTCATCACTCCCGCTTTCCTTTTGGGGATATGCCCTCGAAACAGCCGCCTACATTCTGAACCAAGTTCCGTCCAAAACGGTTCCTGGTACTCCTTATGAGAGATGGACTGGCCGTAAAGTGAATCTTGGCCGCATCCGAATTTGGGGTTGCCCTGCACACGTGCTGAGGCAAAAGACTAGCAAGTTGGCTAGTAGGTCAGAATTGTGCCTGTTTGTAGGATATCCGAAGGAAACCAAAGGTTTTACTTTCTATAGTCCCGAGGACGATAAGACTTTCGTTAACACGAATGCTCGTTTCCTTGAGGAGGACTTTATGAAGAATGCGAAACCTAGAAGCAAAATTGTGCTTGAAGAAAAGTTGGGTGAGGAAGCTTCTACCTCATCTGTAAGAACTGTTCTTACCCCAACTGAAACACAACCTAACTCATCAGAATCTCGTCAAGTAGTACTTAGACGTAGTGGGAGGGCTACTCAAAAGCCTGACAGGTACATGTCTTATGGAGACTCTCTTGTAGCCGTCTCCGACATGGATGACCCTGTTTCCTATAGCCAAGCGATGGCTTGTTCTGAATCAAACCTTTGGCTTGACGCCATGAAAGTTGAAATGCACTCGATGTATGTCAACAAAGTCTGGAAACTTGTAGACCTTCCTGAAGGGATTAACCCCGTAGGGTGTAAGTGGATATACAAGAAGAAAAGGGGTCCTGATGGGAACGTCGAGACGTTCAAAGCACGACTTGTGGCAAAGGGTTATACCCAACAAGAAGGGATTGACTATGAAGAAACCTTCTCGCCAGTCGCGATGCTTAAATCCATCCGCATACTCCTATCCATAGCTGCAGCTCTCGACTATGAGATCTGGCAAATGGATGTCAAGGCAGCCTTTCTGAATGGCAATCTTGACGAGCGCATTTACATGGCTCAACCAGACGGTTTCGTGGATAAAGGTCAAGAGACCAAGGTTTGTGAGTTGCTTAAATCCATTTATGGACTAAAGCAAGCATCTAGGTCATGGAATATTAGATTCGATGAAACTGTAAAGAGCTTCGGCTTTGAACAGTCAATAGATGAGCCTTGTGTTTACAAGTTAATACACGAAGGCAAAGTTGTGTTTCTGGTACTATATGTCGATGATATACTACTCATTGGTAATGACGTGGGTAAGTTATCTGAGGTTAAGGTCTGGCTAGCAAAGCAATTTGATATGAAGGATCTAGGAGAAGCCGCGTACATTCTGGGGATCCAAATCTTTCGAGATAGGAAAAACCGGACCCTGTCGCTCTCTCAAGCATCTTATATTGATAAGGTGATGGATCGCTTCTCGATGCAAGACTGCAAGAGGGGTCAAACACCCTTTAGGCATGGAGTTTCACTCTCTAAGGACCAGTCTCCCAAGACTGCACAAGAGATTGAAGACATGAGGAAAATTCCTTACGCCTCTGCCGTAGGAAGCCTTATGTATGCTATGCTTTGCACTAGACCTGACATCTGTTTCGCCGTTGGCGTAGTTAGCCGTTTCCAATCAAACCCTGGACCCGAGCACTGGATTGCTGTTAAGCATGTTCTTAAGTATCTTCGAAGAACTAGTAACTTGATGCTTACATACTCAGGTACTGACCTGACTATGACGGGATATACCGACTCCGATTTTCAAGCGGATAAGGATTCCAGGAAATCCACTTCGGGATCTGTGTTCATCCTTAATGGTGGAGCTGTTGTGTGGAGAAGTATTAAGCAATCTTGCATTGCTGACTCCACAATGGAAGCAGAATATGTGGCTGCTTGTGAAGCATCCAAAGAGGCTGTATGGCTTAGAAAATTCCTTAAGTATTTGGAAGTTGTTCCAAACGTCGACAAGCCCATGACCCTTTATTGTGATAATAGTGGGGCTGTCGCTAACTCAAAGGAACCTAGAAGCCATAAGCGCTCTAAACATATTGAGAGGAAATACCATTTGATTCGAGAGATCGCGCAACGCGGAGACGTGGAGGTGAAGTAGATCTCTGGCAGATCCATTCACCAAGGCCCTAGCGAACATGGTCTTCGACCAACTTCTAGAGGGATTAGGCATGTAGGACTACTCACATCTTCTTTGAGTCAAGTGGGAGTTTGTTGTCAATGGTGCCCACAAGAAGAGTCGTAGTGTCTATTTATGTACATTTGATGTCATATAGTCTTACGAAGACTCTTGCTTGTAATTGCTTATTCATTAATAAAAAGTTGAAACATTCATTCAATCTTCCTTGTCTGAAGCTTTATGATAAAACCCTGGTCTTTTAGTCCATAAACAAACCTAACAACTTACGAAGAGACAAATGTAGATTTGCATGAACAAACTCTTCGTAGTTTGCTTAAAACGATATATTCGCAATCTTAGGGTCAAAGGACTATTGACCTCAGTATGATTGTTAGAAGAATCTATGATGTCTGGTTATGAGGCATTGAGAGTTGGGGACTCTATAGTTCTTCTAGGTATCTTCCGAAGGTACTGAATTGACCAGTGCACTTCTAGAGACAATATAAGAACAAACCATTTAACCTCTTATGTCTCGAAGTCACTATGTATGAATTGCATCATGCTTACCTTAATCCTGAAATGAGACATGCCATTTCACACCTTAGTATTCTCATTTGAGAAAGTCAGAGTTCGGACTCACTATGTCATTCCGAACAGGGCCTATTGGTGAAATACTAAGTTGTGAGTATGTCATGGGTAACTTTGTGAAGTTCTCATAGATATGGAATTCATGTACAAGATTGCTGAAATGCAATGTATGTCACCTCATGCTTTGTTCCTTGGAGTGTGAATAAATGAACTGGCCAGTGTCCAAATTGAGTCCTGACTCTTTTGGATGAATCAATGTGACTTGTTAGCTCCTCGTCAATACATTGTTTCTAACTTATTCACAAGCGACAAAGGAGTTGAGGAAATAACAGCTAGAAGGGTAAAATGGTAATTTAGTAAATCCCGACTAGCTGATGACATTCATGAAGGGTAGCATAGATAATATTCAGTGGATCCGCTCATCATAATTAGGTCGAATTCTTGAGTAGAAAACAAATTCATTTGAACCGAGAGATTTTCAGTGTCAGCTCTTTAGTGGAGTCAGTTGGCATTAAGCTAAACTTGGAAAAGGTTTGTGAACTTTTGAGTCCAAGTGTTTAGCTAAAGCTTTGTTCATTTGGGTCCATGAGGTCACTGTCACGAATCACATCGATAGGAATAGTTAAACTGGAAGCTAAGTCAAAACAAGAACGAAAATAGTTAAAAGGGTAATTTTGTCTTTTGAGACATAAGGATGAAATGGATGTCAATAAATTTTGACAAGTTCATTTGATGACTTAATGTCACTCGGCCATAATATGATTAATTGGGCCTTGTGAATTAATTTCATTTCATAAGAATTTTATTGAAAATTCTTAATGGGCCTTTTTCATGTTGTCATGAACAAAATGGAAAAGCTTCTAGAAGCCCTTTCTAGATGGTGTAGGCGCCCATATTACCCAAGAGGAAAGAGAGTTTATTTTGTGCATAAATGTATTAAGATACTTGCCAAAAGAAAAAGAGGAAACAAATTTCCCCTAAGGGGAAAGCATGGTAGGCGCCCAAAAGGATCAAGAGAGAAGCAAATAAAAGAGGAAACAAATCCAAGGACTTACTTGCTTAGTCTTGGCCGTGTGACTCTTTGAAGGAAAAGGGAAATTGGCTCATGAATATGTGATATTCTATAGAAGAGGAAACTACCTTATTGAAGGTGAGACCTCTCCTATAAATAGGAGCCTCATTCCTCACAATTAATTCATGCAAAGTTTTAGAGATTGAGAGCTTCTCTCTCTAGACTTGGCCGCCCCTTCCTCTCTCTCTCTCTAGTTTATATTTTCGATTATTTCTTGTCTTGGCACCTAGGTCCTCACTCGACCTAGTGTTTAGCTCTGCGACTTCGAGACTCGTTCTCAAGTCGTAGTGTTTAAAAGTGCCCACTCACTAATTCCTTCTTTTCGAGTGATTTAGTGATAGAAACTATCGTGGTTGCTCGAGTTCCCGAGGAAAGAAAAGAGAGACGTGCTGCGAGGGGAGACGAACGTTGCCAACCTTCCAAAGGCTCATCAACGTTCAAGCATCAAAAAGGTTAGTAACTTTTATAGCTCATGTTAGTTTTTATTTACATGCATATGCTCTTGTCTAGGTTAGTAAAAACTAGTTTTACTTAAAAAGAAAATTTTTAAAATTCCGCCGCTTAACGAAGCGTTAAACTTTTTCTTAAACCCTAGATCGATTCCAACAATTTCTACATCGCTGCAGCGAGTTTTTAAAAAAAACTCAGAACCTTCCTACGACGGATCTAGATCCGTTGTAGACGTCTGTCGTTGCGGGTCAGAATATACGTCGCTGCGGCGACGTATAATTTTCTCCGCGGCGAGGTATTGTACAACGGATATTTTAACCGTTGTAGAAGCTTCGCCGTGGCGACGTATAATTCCCCCCGCGGCGAGAAGCTTCTACAACGGTTAACTTATCCATGGTACAATACGTCGCCGTGGAGAAAATTATACGTCGCCGCGGCGGGAAGTTTTAAAGTATTTGAAAATTGCATAATGGATTCATACCGTTGTAGAAGCTTCTACAACTGTTTTTAAGCGTTGCAGAATCCTAGTTTTTGAGTAGTGACATTATTAAAAAAATCTCACACCAAGCACAAAGACAAAGAACAACACCTGAAGCATGAAAACATGAGTATGAAGTGCTGGATTCTCGCATTCTTTGTCGTTCTTCTTCTTGATCAATTCTGGAATAATGTGCTTGGATCTTTCGTACATCTCAGGGTCTCTACAATGACACAAATTCACCCAAAGGCACTCCACAATAGTAATTATACAACCTCTACTCATTGTATTCCATCATGGTTCGAATTTGATTTATAATGTGGAAAAGTACGAGTGAGAAGGAAGAACAAGGATTGTATTGAAGAGGAAGAAGTGTTTCAATTGGAGCTTTTTTTTTATTTAGGTTGAATGGTTGGTGAGGTATTTATGGAATTGATTTGCCCAATTTAATTTCAGTTTGCACGTTTGGTCGGGACATTTACTTTTTTCATTCGTTCTAAAAAAACTTGAAACATTAAATTCATCGCGACTTGCGTCGAATTCCGGATTAAAAAGCTCAACAGGCCGGGTCACGAAGAATCCCATTGTAGCTCGAAAAGAGTCAAAAGGCCCGTCCAAAACAGGCTCAAAACAAGCCCACGCTTGCATGCGCAGACTAAGGCGCGCAATTAGTAGGCGCGATAAGGCTTGCTCCTCGTGCACACTTCAAAAGAATGCACGTGCATGCCTCATATGTTGCGAGGCACACGTGTCGTGCAGCCTTGATGGCACGTCGCTCCCATCACCAGCACAAAGCGCCTGCGCATTGGAGGGAGCACGCGCGATCGAAGCTCCCACTAGGACAAAAGACGTTATCCGGTGCAACGAATGTCGCACCTAATGGTTTATTAGGTGCGACAATAGGTGCGACACTGTCGCACCTGATAACCCGTCGCAGAAGGTATTGGGTGCGACATGTCGCACCTAATAGGTACCCCATTAGGTGCGACACTTTCAGGTGCGACGTATCGCACCTAATGCCCAAGTTATTTTCCTGCCAAATTTTATAGAATTGGCGGGTAATGGCATATCGGGTGCGACATGTCGCACCTGAAAGTTTTCGCGCCATGGTATTCGGTGCGACAATGTCGCACCCAATACGTTTGTTTAATTAAAAAAAATACAAAATTAAAAAAAGTAAATTAACAAAATAAAAATGAATTACATAATTCTAAATGAATTAAAAATAAAAATTCAAATAATATTAATTAAACAAAATTCTAAATGAATTAGAAATAATATTCTGAAAATAGAATTCTTAATTAAAAATACAAATTCTTTCCAAAAAACGAAAAAAATGAATTCCTATTTTTTTTTCTTATAAAACTTATCGATAGTAGAATTTCCTAAGCCGAATAAGTTGCCAGAACTTCGAGAACCGCTTCCGCGTCCTCGTCCACCGCTGCCTGACGCGCTGCCGCTCGTTCCGCCGCTTCCGTAAGGACGGTCTCGCAAGTAATCCATAGAACCTGGCGTGGAACCTGGCGTGGAACCTGGCGTCTGCTGATCCGTCCCACCTGGTTGCGATGCGGGCGGAGGTTGAGGAGTCGTGGGAGGCTGGTTGTGCTGTTGGCTGAGGAAGGCGATCTGTTGCCGCATCAGTTGCAGCTCGGCTTGTTGGGCATCCATCTGAGCTCGCATCTCGGCAACCAATGGATCGGTCTGAGATGACGAACTTGACGAGCCTCCATCTAGCGTTTGGGCAACACCCAACGATGACCTTGGGATCGAAGGCCCTAAACCGACTTCCCAGTCTCTGCGCACTCCCAAAACATCGCGCATCGCGTACATCTCCGCATCTTCTTGGGAGATCCCGATGTTTTGCTCCTCCGCTTGCCGCAAAATATCTATCGTCTGGGCGGTGACTTGATCCTTCAAAATAAAACCACAAAAAACTTATCAGATAAGAAGAAATAAAGTAATTAAATATAGTAAATAAAAAAAATTAACTTACGTATTGCGTCTTCGCGAAGTCCGTCGTCCACGATCCCTTAGCGTCCTGGTGTTTTTCTAACCATATCGCTAAAGCCGAGCCTATACTCCCATCTTCTCTTCGCTGTAATTTTTCAACATTAAAATATGAATCACATATATATTACATATTAATTTTAAGAGACTTACGTTCCTCGAGCGATGACAAAAAAAACTAAGCGAGCCTTGCCTCGCCTTCGTCTTCTTCATCTTCGAATTTTCCCGGTTGCGGAGAGATTTCGCCTGCAAGACATAAATACGTGAAGTTTAATTTTAAGAAATTCGAATAATCATCGGAAGTTCAACTCATACCTTATGCTCTGGCGAGTCGAACACCTCTATTGCTTTCAACCAGGCTTCCTGGTTGTAGCCATCGGGAGTTTCATTTTTAGCGAGATCCTTACTCCCGCAAAATGTCTTGAAGAAGAGCTGCGACAACCTCGACTTCTGGCCACGACGCATCCTCTTCGCATCGCGAATGATAGCCATATCAATCTCGTTGCGAATAGGATCTGCAGACACAAGCTCGCCACTCTCGGGATGTGCATAAACAAAGTTATACTCGTTATGAATCGAGTTCATAAGAGCCGCCACACTCTGCGCAGGCACATGATTCCAGTCTGGGAGGTCGACTGGAATGGTACTCTTGATCAGGTTTCCTAATCGGTTTTGGAACGTCCCGATCAACAGATTTTGCTCCCTGACGTCTTGGTAGAACGCCTGCGCATTCTGATCGTAGCGAACTGTGTTCGCTCCAGGGGTCCCAACACAAGCTCTCGCAGAAACGACGCCAGTCGTTGGTCCCCGCTTCTTCCTCGGCATCTGCGGGGGGTCACGCTCTCCTCCTGATGGGTCCTGACCTGAAGTAGACATCCTGCAAAATGAATAGTAGTTAGTATTTTTAATTACTATGTAATTACTATTCGACGACTACGGTTATTACATGGTGTTAGTCATTCATCGTTCTCACTCGATGTAATGTTAGTATCGACATCAACATCGTCTCCCTCAAAAACGGCAAGCGCCTCATCTTCTTCATCCACTTCTTCATCATCTTCAACGACATTAACAAGCTCGGCCGTAGCAGTTTCGTGTCGATGATTAAGACGGTCGATATTTGACAATTCTATTGTCAATGGAATCGATGCTGAAGTGGTCGGATCAACTTCAGGAATGTCCCATATCCCACGTTGATTGCATTCCTGAACGATTTCCCATTCGCGACCCTTAACGAGATCTTGGATGTAAAACACTTGTTTCGCTTGAGTCGCGAGTATAAACGGCTCTTCTGTAAACCACTCTTTGGCGGTATACGAACTCGTTGCTCCGGTGGTCTTATCAACGTGCACTATACGTCCTGCATTGTACTTGTCACCATACCATATGCATTTGAACAGTACGACACGACAGTTATGTGTATAGTTCAGCACGATTACGTCTTCCATTCGACCGTAAAAGTTGAAGTCGTTCAGGGGCACACAAACACCGCTATTCTGGGTGATTCGTTGGTTATCACGACGACGAGTGATGAACTTCACGCCATTCACAAAGCAACTCGGATACTGATGAGCAATTTGCATAGATCCCGGAATTCGATTACCAATTGGGTGAGACTTCCTCAAGAGCTGCAACAATTCTGTAAACGACTTGTTCGTCCAATGGTTCGTGACTTTGATGTGCATCAACGAAACCAAGAACGACAAAGACGAAAACTCTTTGCACCCAGGGTACAATTCTGCTTCCAACTCAGCGAACAAATCTTCCACTTGCTCATCTGCACGCACTTCACTCGGAGTCGGATCCGTAAAATCGTCGAAGTCCTCGTGATCCATTATATCATGGAGAGCATCGTGCAAACCACCGACTCCTCTTTGGTTAGTCTCGCTGGCAGCTTTTATCATTCGACGTTCGCCGTGATGATACCATTCGGTGTATCCCGGAGTAAACCCCTTGTTCTAAAGGTGATTCTTTACGACCTCGATGTCCAGACATCTCACGTTATTGCAAGACTTACAAGGACAACGATAATGACCGTTTTCGTTCGGGAGTCTGCTTGCAACGCGGATAAACTCGTTAACCCCTATTTTATATTGCAAACTCAACCGATTGTTCTCGGTAATCCAGTCCCTACTTGGATTTGACATTCTTCTGAATGAGACGGGAAATTGGGGGATAAAACAGAATCGTTAGAATTCATTTTGTAGGATTGAATTATTAGGAAATTGAGAGGTAAAATTGAGAGTGAATCGTTAATATTTGAAATTTAGAGTGAATTATTATGAAATTGAGAGTGATGAATTGTTAGGAAATTGATAGTGGATCGTTAATATTTGAAAGATTCGAGAGAGAATTTGTAAGAATGAAAGAGAAATTGTGATTGACATGTATTAATTTTGAAAAGTGGTTAGAATTCGTTAATATATACAAATTCACTACTGATTTCATTAACGAGTTAACCAATTTCGACAAATTAGTTAATTCGTTAAAATATATTATCAAAAGAGTTAATTTTCTTGAGAAATACGTTTTATTCTACCGAAAATTCGGCAGAGTTTCCCCTAAAATATTGACTAACCAAAATCTGCAATTAAAACAAAAACACATATATAACCAACCAAGACTATCTTATTAACATACTAAATACTAAATTGAACCTATGTAGCTCCATTTATTATCTTATCAATAAATTTTCAATAAGTTTAAATTAAATTAAATATGTTACTAATTCATTTTAAAATATATTCATATATATTATTAATTAATCTAACTAAAAAAGTATTAAATTAATTAATTAACCAAATTTTCAACAAATTGCTATCAACTTAAACAAATCATGTTACAATTACATTAAATTACACTAAACACGTTACTAATTAATTTAATATATTACTTTTAACTTAATTAATCTAATCTATCATATTACACATTATTAAAAAAAATTGACTATTACTATATGCTACTATTTTCATCAAAGTTATATTATCATTTAATCTAACATGTTACTATTTTCATATATATTACTAATTAATCTATATAAAATAATCTAAAAATATTAAATAATCTATAAATATTAATAATTACAAATACCTAACGTTTTTCCGAGGTGACGACGAGGCACTGAGACGACGGGGCTGCGAGTGACCAAGCTGCGGCGATGGCTGGGCCGAGGGTGGGCCGGGGGCTGGGCCGAGGGCTGTTGTGCGTGAGCGAGGGTTGAGGCCGTTCACTGAGACGACGGGGCTGCGAGTAAAATACCGGGATCTAATCACACACAGACACACATTGCAAAAAAAAAACCCACGAAATTTGGATTCGTCATACCGGGATATTCTTGTCTGAATCCAAAAGGCGAGCGAGAGAGAGAATGGAACGAACGGGTGTGCAACGGAGTCGGGCCTCTCGGTTTTCGTTCTCGGTGGTGTTCGAGGAGGGAGCGAGGTGGTGAAGTACCGGGGAGCAAGGCCGGAGCGGTGAGAGGGTGGGTCGGGCCTGGTCGCCGGAGGATGTTCGGGTGGGTCGGGAGGGGTCGGAGAGAGACAGAGTGAGATTGACGGAGAGAGAGTGAGACAGAGAGAGAGAGAGAGAGAGAGAGAGAGAGAGAGAGAGAGAGAGAGAGAGAGAGAGAGAGTGTGAGGCTTACCTGGAGGACGGCGCCGGGGAATGGAGGCGGGGCTGGTCCGCCGGAGACGAGCGTCGGGCTGGAGGCGGGGGTGGTCGTCCGGGGACGAGCGTCGGGCTGGAGGCGGGGCTGGTCGCGCCGGGGACGAGCGTCGGGCGCTGGAGGCGGGGCTGGTGGCGTCGGGGACGAGCGTCGGGCTGGAGGCGGGGCTGGTGGCGCCGGGGACGAGCGTCGGAGAGAGAGAGAGAGAAGAGAGAGTTAGAGAGTGAGAGAGTTGGTTTGGGCGAAGAAGAAGAAGCTCGGGTTTTTAAATACCCTAAAACTATTAGGTGCGACATAGTCGCACCTAATAGTCATAAGTGTCGCACCTAATATGACTATTAGGTGCGACACTGTCGCACCCAATGTGAAATTCCAGAACCCAATATATCCGGGGGGAATTTCTGACCGTTTTAAATTTTTAAACCCATTAGGTGCGACACGAGTCGCACCCAATGGTATTAGGTGCGACATATGTCGCACCCAATAGTATCCGATGCGACAATTTCATATCAGGTGCGACAAAGTCGCACCGGATAGCCATAATCATCAGCGAAATTTTTAGGCGCATGGAAGACTATCGGGTGCGACATGTCGCACCTAATATGTTCTTAGGTGCGACATTTAGGTGCGACATGTCGCACCTAATACCCTTCCGCACCCAATATGTTAATTTGTAGTAGTGTCCCCGTGCCTGTTTGTCCTCCACCTAGGGGGGTTTTCTCAACACCTCCCCATGTTTAAATACTTCTCCACTAGGAGGGGATGAGGTAACGTTTTTTAAACACTCTCTACTAGACTTTTCGCATACAGCTTCCTCTAATCGAGCCACAAATCTCCTAAATTATTCTTCACGAATATCGGTGCCCCAACCTCGACCATAAATATCAGACTAATGTGGAGCGTGGGAATGCACCCAAGAGGCAATGCTTCTGCTCCCCTTTAGTTCTTTTCTTCTTATTATTATTCTCAGGTCTCCACGATGAACTAAGAATGTTCTTGAGCTAGAGGAGCGACACTCGTGACATTCGAGTGCCGTATACCCGGCTCGGATGCAGCCACATGTAATTATATGATATATATTTGTTTTATTTACTAATAGGTCTCAGAAGACTTTGTATAAGAAAGAAAATAAATCTCGATTTAATTCGAAAGAAATATCGATACGAAATATAAAAGAAATGGATCTTTATTAATATTGAACGTTTACAAAGGGCGAACTCAACAAAAGACCGAAAGGATTTGAATAAAAATGCGAGACAGAGTGAAAGCTTGTGTGAGCGAAAATGAATACTGTTGGAATTGATCTAGGGTTTAAGAAAAAGTTTAACGCTTTGCAAAGCGGCGGAATTTTAAAAATTTTCTTTTCAAGTAAAAACAGTTTTTTACTAACCTAGACAAAGAGCAAGTACATGTAATTAAAACTATTATGAGTATAGAAGTTTACTAACCTTTCTTGAAGCTTGAACTTTGAAGAAGCTTTTGGAAAGTTTGCAATGCTCGTCTCCCCTCGCAGCACGTCTCTCTTTCTTTCCTCGGCACCTCGAGCAACCACGAAAGTTTCTACCACTAAATCACTCGAAATAAAGGAATTAGTGAGTGGGCACTTTTAAACACTACGACTTAAGAACGAGTCTTGAAGTCGCAGAGCTAAACTCTAGGTCTAATGAGGACCTAGGTGCCAAAACAATAAAACGAAATTGACGAGAGAGAGAGAGGAGAGGGGCGGCCACAAGTTCTAGAGAGAGAGGCTCTCAATCTCTAACTTATGTGGAATGAATGAAATGAGAAGAATAAGGCTCCTATTTATAGGAGAGGCTTTACCTTCAATAAGGTAGTTTCCTCTTCTTTAGAATATCACATATTCATGAGGAAATAATCCTTATTTCCTTTTCTCATTTTGGGCGTGTAAGCCTTGCCATCTAGAAGCAAATTTGTTTCCTATTTTGCTTGCCTTGGCCGCCCATGTCATACTCTCCTAGAGGAAATTTGTTTTCTCTTTTTCTTTTGGCAAGTATCTTCATACATTAATGCACAAAATAAACTCTCTTTCACACTAAGGGCTGCACGAAATTTGGTCTCCCATTCACTTGGGTTGGACGGCCAAAAGCCTTCTAGAAAGGCTTTCTAGGTTTTCTTTTAATTGTTCATGACAACATAAGAAAAGCCCATTAAAAATTTTCTAGTAAAATTCTATGAAATGAAATTAATTCACAAGGCCCAATAAACATGTTATGGCTGTGTGATATAATATGTCATCATATGACATTGTCAAAAAAATTTATTGACATTCATTTCATGCCATGTCCAAAAAGACAAAATTACCCTTTCGACAATTTTCGTTATTGTTTTGACTTAGCTTCCAGTTTAACTATTCCTAATCGATGTGATTCGTGACAGTGACCTCATGGACCCAAATGAACAAAGCTTGAGCTAAACACTTGGACTCAAAAGTTCACAAACCTTTTTCCAAGTTTAGCTTAATGCCAACTGACTCCACTAAAGAGTTGACATTGAAAATCTCTCGGTTCAAATGAATTTATTTTCTACTCAAGAATTCAACCTAATTGTAATGAGCGGATCCACAGAATATTATCAGTGTTTACCCTTCATGAATATCATCAGCTAGTCGGGATTTACAAAATTACCATTTTACCCTTCTAGCTGTTATTTCCTCAACTCCTTTGTCGCTTGTGAATAAGTTAGAAACAATATATTGACAAGGAGCTAACAAGTCACATTGTTTCATCCAAAAGAGTCAAGACTCAATTTGGACACTGGCCAGTTCATTTATTCACACTCCAAGGAACAAAGCATGAGGTGATATACATTGCATTTCAGCAATCTTGTACATGAATTCCATATCTATGAGAACTTCACAAAGTTACTCATGACATTCTCACAACTTAGTACTTCACCAATAGGCCTTGTTCGGAATCACATAGTGAGTCCGAACTCTGACTTTCTCAAATGAGAATACTAAGGTGTGAAATGACATGTCTCATTTCAGGATTAAGGTAAGCATGATGCAATTCATACGTAGTGACTTCGAGACATAAGAGGTTAAATTGTTTGTTCTTATCTTGTCTCTAGAAGTGCACTGGTCAATTCAGTACCTTCGGAAGATACCTAGAAGAACTATAGAGTCTCCAACTCTCAATGCCTCATAACCAGAAATCATAGATTCTTCTAACAATCATACAGAGGTCAATAGTCCTTTGACCCTTAGATTGCGAATATATCGTTTTAAGCAAACTACGAAGAGTTTGTTTATGCAAATCTACATTTGTCTCTTTGTAAGTTGTTTAGTTTGTTTATGGACTAAAGACTAAGGTTTTATCATAAAGCTTCAAACAAGGAAGATTGAATGAACGTTTCAACTTTTTATTAATGAATAAGCAATTACAAGCAAGAGTCTTCATGAGACTATATTACATCAAATGTACACAAATAGACACTACTACTCTTCTTGTGGGCACCATTGACAACAAACTCCCACTTGACTCAAAGAAGATGTGAGTAGTCCTTTATGCCTAATCCCTCTCGATGTTGGTCGAAGACCATGTTCGCTAGGGCCTTGGTGAATAGATCTGCCAGAGATCTACTTCACCTCCACGTCTCCGCATTGTGCGATCTCTCGAATCAAATGGTATTTCCTCTCAATATGTTTAGAGCGCTTATGGCTTCGAGGTTCCTTTGAGTTAGCGACAGCCCCACTATTATCACAATAAGGGGTCATGGGCTCGTCGACGTTCGGAACAACTTCCAAATACCTAAGGAATTTTCTAAGCCATACAGCCTCTTTGGATGCTTCACAAGCAGCCACATATTCTGCTTCCATTGTGGAGTCAGCAATGCAAGATTGCTTAATACTCCTCCACGTAACAGCTCCACCATTAAGGATGAACACAGATCCCGAAGTGGATTTCCTGGAATCCTTATCCGCTTGAAAATCGGAGTCGGTATATCCCGTCATAGTCAGGTCAGTACCTGAGTATGTAAGCATCAAGTTCCTAGTTCTTCGAAGATACTTAAGAACATGCTTAACAGCAATCCAGTGCTCGGGTCCAGGGTTGGATTGGAAACGGCTAACTACGCCAACGGCGAAACAGATGTCAGGTCTAGTGCAAAGCATAGCATACATAAGGCTTCCTACGGCTGAGGCGTAAGGAATTTTCCTCATGTCTTCAATCTCTTGTGCAGTCTTGGGAGACTGGTCCTTAGAGAGTGAAACTCCATGCCTAAAGGGTGTTTGGCCCTTCTTGGAGTCTTGCATCGAGAAGCGATTCATTACCTTATCAATATAAGATGCTTGAGAGAGCGACAGGGTCCGGTTTTTCCTATCTCGAAAGATTTGAATTCCCAGAATGTACGCGACTTCTCCTAGATCCTTCATATCGAATTGCTTTGCCAGCCAGACCTTAACCTCAGATAACTTACCCACGTCATTACCAATGAGTAGTATATCATCGACATATAGCACCAGAAACACAACTTTGCCTTCGTGTATTAACTTGTAAACACAAGGCTCATCTATTGACTGTTCAAAGCCGAAGCTTTTCACAGTTTCATCGAATCTGATATTCCATGACCTAGATGCTTGCTTTAATCCATAAATGGACTTACGCAACTCACAAACCTTGGTCTCTTGACCTTCTTCCACGAAACCGTCTGGTTGAGCCATGTAAATGCGCTCGTCAAGATTGCCATTCAGGAAGGCTGTCTTGACATCCATTTGCCAGATCTCATAGTCGAGAGCTGCAGCTATGGATATGAGGATACGGATGGATTTAAGCATTGCGACTGGCGAGAAGGTTTCTTCATAGTCAATCCCTTCTTGTTGGGTATAACCCTTCGCCACAAGTCGTGCTTTGAACGTCTCGACGTTCCCATCAGGACCCCTTTTCTTCTTGTATATCCACTAACACCCTACGGGTTTAATCCCTTCAGGAAGGTCTACAAGTTTCCAGACTTTGTTGACATACATCGAGTGCATCTCAACTTTCATGGCGTCAAGCCAAAGGTTTGATTCAGAACAAGCCATCGCTTGGCTATAGGAAACAGGATCATCCATGTCAGAGACGGCTATGAGAGAGTCTCCATAAGACATGTACCTGTCAGGCTTTTGAGTATCCCTCCCACTACGTCGAAGTACTACTTGACGAGATTCTGAAGAGTTAGGTTCTGTTTCAGTTGGGGTAAGAACAGTTCTTACAGATGAGGTAGAAGCTTCCTCACCCAACTTTTCTTCAAGCACAATTTTTCTTCTAGGTTTTGCATCCTTCATAAAGTCCTCCTCAAGGAAACGAGCATTCGTGCTAACGAAAGTCTTATCGTCCTCAGGACTATAGAAAGTAAAACCTTTGGTTTCCTTTGGATATCCAACGAACAGACACAATTCTGACCTACTAGCCAACTTGCTAGTCTTTTTCCTTAGCACGTGTGCGGGGCAACCCCAAATTTTGATGCGGCCAAGATTCACTTTACGTCCAGTCCATCGTTCATAAGGAGTACCAGGAACCGTCTTGGACGGAACTTGGTTCAGAATATAAGCGGCTGTTTCGAGGGCATATCCCCAAAAGGAAAGAGGGAGTGATGAGTAACTCATCATTGATCTAACAATCTCCATAAGAGTTCGGTTTCTTCTCTCTGACACTCCGTTTTGTTGAGGTGTGCCAGATGCGGTAAGCTGAGAAGTGATACCTTCTTCTTTAAGAAAGTCATCGAACTCTCCAGACATATACTCACCACCTCGATCAGATCGAAGGGTTTTGATCACTTTGCCAGTTTTCTTTTCCACTAAAGCCCTAAAGACCTTAAATACGTTAAAGGTCTCAGATTTGTGTTTGAGAAAATAGACAAGACCATATCGTGAGTAATCATCGGTGAAGGTAACGAAGTATTCGTATCCTCCATGTGCATGTTGGCTGAGTGGACCACATACATCAGAATGTATTAGTTCCAGCAACTCAGTGGCTCTTCGACCCTTATCGGAGAAAGGTCGCTTAGTCACTTTTCCTTCTATGCAGGAATCACAAGTAGGTAGTGAACCTATTGCAGAGGCTTGGAGTGGACCGTCCCTCACAAGTCTCTTAATCCTATCTAGACTGATATGACCAAGTCTTAAGTGCCATAGGTGTGTTGATTTTGTTAGATCGGAGGATTCAGAAAGTTTGATCCTCTTTGGCTCCCTAATTAGATCATTATCTATTACGGTGTCTAAAAGAGAAGGTTGAGTGGGATAGATGTAAACAAAGACCATTCTTCATACATGCATCAGTGACAAAAGAATTATCAGGAAACGAAATACGAATTCCATTCTTAATGAACTTTAAACAATAATCTTGCTCAAGAAGACGAGCAACGGATATTAAGTTCTTCCCAAAGGTAGGAACATTATTCAAGTTTAAAGTGCGGTCTTCAAAATACAGCGTAACGGATCCCACAGCCTTCGCAAACACCAGGCTCCCATCACCCCATTTGAAACAGAACTCGCCTTCCTCTAAGCTTTTGGTTTTCTTGAAACCATTCAAGGAACAACAAATATGGTTAGTAGCAGCGGAGTCAAGAATCCACGTTGATACATTATCAGCTACTAAGCATGCTTCGGTAACTAGTACAACACTATGTTCCTTTGCTTTGAGGTAGGATAGTTCTTTTTATCGCCCTTAGGAGGTCTCTTCTTAGTTCCAGAGGCGGAGGCTTTTTGCTCAGTAGCATGTGCCTCTCCTTGATTCCTCTTTCTTTTAGTGAGACCTACAGCAGTGTGAAGTTCCATCATAAGCTTGGTAACAGTGTACTCTAGCTTGTTCATGGAGTAGTTCAACTTTGAGGTATCAAGAGATGCGGGGAGAGTTTCTAAGATCATATCTATGACATTCTTCCCATCAATCTCAGATCCTAGGATTTCCATTTTATTCGGATAACTAATGATCAGTATCATAAAGTTTCTAATAGGAGTCCTAGCCTTCATGTGACAATTCATAAACCGTTGGACTGCTTGTTGCCTTGCTTGACGCCTTTGTCCTTCAAACATCTCAGGGAGATTATAGAGCATGTTGGCGACAGTCTCGATGTCACAATGTTGTTATTGCAACACATTGTTCATTGATGCTAAGATATAGCATCTCACAATCTCATCGGAGTAGAGCCAGGCCTCCAAGGTGTCTTTGTCTTCTTGAGTCGAATCATCATTCGTTTGAGGAGGACACGGGGTGGTGAGTACCCATTTGTACTTGGTAAGGATTATGTCGAGGTTATGTAGTTTTTGTTTTCGAGTTTTTTCGAGGAAAGGATGATTGAGGGATGTTTGCGTGACATGTTGCTTATTTAAGTTGAAACAAGTTTATGATTAGTCTTAGGTTTAGGATTTAAGTTTTATTTAAGACTTTGATAAAATCCAAAGGTGTTATAAGCCAAACGATAATTTACTCCCTCAAGAGAAGGCCGCAAAAAATCTCCATTTATAAGTAAATGACACATCATTAATGCTTAGCCAAGATGTCAATACACCCATTTTGACTAGCCACCTTTTAAATTAGTTTGATCACTCATATCCTTTCGCAGGGCCTCGAGGGAGGATTACTAGGGATTGAGTCTAAGTGTGTAACCAACCACTTAGTCCAAAAGATTGACTTTGAAAAACAATCCGCCGAGGGGAGGTCTTGTCTCATTGTCTCACTTTCGGATTTAGCTCATTGAGCAATGATCAGTGCAAAGCGCCCTGAGTGCTCTCATTTAAGAGAGGGCCACGAGGGTGACTCTTAGTCTAGCGATAATTACACTTTTCATTAGTGTTGGGGATCGTGGGTTACAAACAACAAGTATAACCCTCCCACTTAGTTTTTGGAGTTGGTTCATCTACTCTTATAAGTTCGGAAACGGTTTTCCTAGTTATAGAGCGATAGAGCGGACAACTAGAAGAGAATCCTAGATCATCATGTTCAGGGCAGTGTTAATGCATAAAGGCACAAGGTACATACTCGATCTTTTCCTATTTTCTATTTCGGGAAAGTGCATGAGGGAAGTGTGAACTTCAACTCACTCGAACACTTGAAAGTTTGAGATTACACATCTTTTTATTTTTCGGCTTGTCTACAAGGAGACCTCCCACTTAAATTTTCAAGAGCATATAGATTTTGAACAAATGTGATATAGATATAGTTTTGAAAACATTTTGAAAATTTATTTGATTTGGATGACAAAATATTTTTCAAGTTTGAAAGCGAAAACGGTTTTTCAAAATTCAAACTAGTTTTGTAAAAATTCAATTTCAATTAAACTTTCAAAAATCAAAACATTTTAATCTTACACATCATGTTTATAATCTTATGAAAAACATTTTTGCTCAAGAAATTTTTCTCATTAGAGTTCTATAACTCATGGTAGTGGGGCTGAAAATCCGGAATTCTAAAAAACTGGAGTTTCAGCACACCCGCGCACCTCGGAGTAAAATCGCCATAACTGGCGGCTCCGATGTCCTTTTGACCTGAAACCGGTGGCATTACACAGAGGACAAACAGAGCTTTAATTTGATTCAAGAGTCAATAAATTTAGATTTCTGACCAGAGAGTTATATCACTTTTACTGCGGGTTTTACTCCAGCTCGAAGAAAAATAAATAATTAAAGCTTGGTCATTTTTAGGTGCGAAAAAGAATCGAGTGTAACGGAACGTTTTATGAAGGTTGTTAAAGCTTTTATTTGTGTTTTATTAGCAAGGTAATAACAAGGCATAAAAGAAATAACAATAAGCATAAAACGATTCAAATAAAAATAAGAAACTAGTAAGACAAGAAAACTACTCACAAAATTTTACTCGAAATTTCTCAAACCTTTAAAACACGTTTTTCAATATAAAAAATTAAAAACTTTTAGAACTGATTCTAATGTGTTTTAAAAACATCCCAAACTCATAGAAAATCAACATCATATTTAATTTAAAGGCAAGAGCAATAAATTTAAAAAAATCTAAGAAAACAATTCTAACTTGTTACAAAATTAGTAAACTTTCGAAAACGATTTTCAAGCTCAGATTTTTAAATACATGTACATGCATATCTTTGACCATAGCTCTGATACCATTTGTTGGAATTTATCTAGGGTTTAACAAAAAGTTTAACGCTTCGTTAAGCGGCGGAATTTTAAAAATTTTCTTTTTCAAGTAAAACAGTTTTTACTAACCTAGACAAAGAGCAAGTACATATAAATAAAAACTATAATGAGCATAGAAGTTTACTAACCTTTCTTGAAGCTTGAACTTTGAGAAGCTTTTGGAAAGTTTGCAACGCTCGTCTCCCCCCGTAGCACGTCTCTCTTTCTTTCCTCGGCACCTCGAGCAACCACAAAAGTTTCTATCACTAAATCACTCGAAATAAAAGGAATCAGTGAGTGGACACTTTTAAACACTACGACTTAAGAACGAATCTTGAAGTCGCAGAGCTAAACTCTAGGTCAAATGAGGACCTAGGTGCCAAAACAATAAAACGAAATTGACTAGAGAGAGAGAGAGGAGAGGGGCGGCCACAAGTTCTAGAGAGAGAGGCTCTCAATCTCTAACTTATGTGGAATGAGAAAGATGAGAAGAATAAGGCTCCTATTTATAGGAGAGGTTTTACCTTCAATGAGGTAGTTTCATCTTCTATAGAATATCACATATTCATGAGGAAATATTCCTTATTTCCTTTTCTCATTTGGGCGTGTGAGCCTTGGCTTCTAGAAGCAAAATTGTATCCTATTTTGCTTGCCCTGGCCGCCCATGTCATATCCTCCTAGAGGAAATTTGTTTCCTCTTTTTCTTTTGGCAAGTATCTTCATACATTAATGCACAAAATAATCTCTCTTTCACACTAAGGGCTGCACGAAATTTGGTCTCCCATTCACTTGGGTTGGACGGCCAAAAGCCTTCTAAAAAGGCTTTCTAGGTTTTTCTTTAATTGTTCATGACAACATAAGAAAAGCCCATTAAGAATTTTCAAGTAAAATTCTATGAAATGAAATTAATTCACAAGGCCAAATAAACATGTTATGGCCGTGTGATATAATATGTCATCATATGACATTGTCAAAAAATTTATTGTCATTCATTTCATGCCATGTCCAAAAAGAAAAAATTACCCTTTCGACAATTTTCGTTATTGTTTTGACTTAGCTTCCAGTTTAACTATTCCTAATCGATGTGATTCGTGACAGTGACCTCATGGACCCAAATGAACAAAGCTTGAGCTAAACACTTGGACTCAAAAGTTCACAAACCTTTTCCAAGTTTAGCTTATTGCCAACTGACTCCACTAAAGAGTTGACACTGAAAATCTCTCGGTTCAAATGAATTTATTTTCTACTCAAGAATTCAACCTAATTGTAATGAGCGGATCCACAGAATATTATCAGTGTTTACCCTTCATGAATATCATCAGCTAGTCGGGATTTACAAAATTACCATTTTACCCTTCTAGCTGTTATTTCCTCAACTCCTTTGTCGCTTGTGAATAAGTTAGAAACAATATATTGACAAGGAGCTAACAAGTCACATTGTTTCATCCAAAAGAGTCAAGACTCAATTTGGACACTGGCCAGTTCATTTATTCACACTCCAAGGAACAAAGCATGAGGTGATATACATTGCATTTCAGCAATCTTGTACATGAATTCCATATCTATGAGAACTTCACAAAGTTACTCATGACATTCTCACAACTTAGTACTTCACCAATAGGCCTTGTTCGGAATCACATAGTGAGTCCGAACTCTGACTTTCTCAAATGAGAATACTAAGGTGTGAAATGACATGTCTCATTTCAGGATTAAGGTAAGCATGATGCAATTCATACGTAGTGACTTCGAGACATAAGAGGTTAAATTGTTTGTTCTTATCTTGTCTCTAGAAGTGCACTGGTCAATTCAGTACCTTCGGAAGATACCTAGAAGAACTATAGAGTCTCCAACTCTCAATGCCTCATAACCAGACATCATAGATTCTTCTAACAATCGTACTGGGGTCAATAGTCCTTTGACCCTTAGATTGCGAATGTATCGTTTAAAGCAAACTACGAAGAGTTTGTTCATGCAAATCTACATTTGTCTCTTCGTAAGTTGTTTAGTTTGTTTATGGACTAAAAGAATAAGGTTTTATCATAAAGCTTCAGACAAGAAAGATTGAATGAACGTTTCAACTTTTATTAATAAATAAGCAGATACAAGCAAGAGTCTTCGTAAGACTATATGACATCAAATGTCACTACTACAAATACAGTTTTCCGGTGTGGATGACTTTTGGGTGCGACTTTTCGCACCTAAAAGTCGCACCAAAAAGACTTTCAGGTGCGAATAGTTGGACCCAAAAATCAATTAAGCGCTGGAAAATTTTCGCGAATTTTTTTGAATCTGGGTGCGACTTATCGCACTCAAAAGTATGTTAATACTTTTGGGTGCGACTAAGTCGCACCCAATACTTTCTCCAAAGTAATAGGTGCGACTAAGTCGCACCTAAATGGCCTAAATTTTTCGGCGGCCAAACTTCCCCCTTTTTTTTACAAATGTCATTGGGTGCGACATTCTCGCACCTGAATTCACTGACACAGGTCATTGGGTGCGATTTTGTCGCACCCAAAGGTGTCATTGGGTGCGACAAAGTCGCACCCAAATTCAAAAGTCTGTATAAATTAAGGAGCCGCTCGGGTTTTTATTTTATCCGAGCCAAACACCAAAAAAAAACTCTCTCTCCGATTTCTCTCCTGCAGTTTCTCCCACCCCCGTCGTCGCCACCACTACCACTCTCTCTCAGCCTCCGACCGCCACCACTACGCTCCCTCTCTCAGCCTCCTACCGCCACCACTTCTCAGCCTCGGACCAGTCCTCCGACGACCAGCCTGCAGGCTCCTTCCTCGTGCCAGACTCGATCTGAACCGGCCTCGCTCTTCCTCGCGCGACCCGTCGAAGCCTCTGCACCAAGAAGTCCGGCCGTGAGTCTCTCAGCCAAGAAGTCTCAGTCTCTCAGGTATGTGTGTGTGTGTTTATGTGTGTTCCCGTGTGGTGTGTGTTTATGGTGTGTGTTTATGTGTGTGGTGTGTGTTTATGTGTGTTCCCGTGTGCTCTATTGCAGAACCGGCCTCGCTCTTCCTCGCGCGACCCGTCGAAGCCTCTGCACCAGGAAGTCCGGCCGTGAGTCTCTCAGCCAAGAAGTCTCAGTCTCTCAGGTATATGTGTGTGTGTGTGTTTATGTGTGTGGTGTGTGTTTATGTGTGTTCCCGTGTATGTGTGTGGTGTGTGTTTATGTGTGTTCCCGTGTATAATTTATTGTTTTTTTTCAGTGTCGCTGTCTTGATCGAGCTGCTGTCCGATCGACCCCGACCACGAGCCGCTGTCCCTGTGTGACTACGTGACTCCGCTGTCGCAGCACCGCCGCTGTCCCAACAAGCTGCTCGAGACCCGCGCGCTTCAACTCCCCGTCGCAATACCGTCGTGCCTCTCGCAGCCTCGCCGTGCTCTACAGGTTAGCCTCGATCTCATAGTCCTTTTAATTGTGTTTTTAATTACTTTTGATTAATTGTAATTAGTATAATTAGTCTAATTGTTAATTAGTTAGGTAATTAAATAGTTTTCTATATGTATATATGTATTAATAATGTAGTTAGTTTGATAAAATGGTTAATTATGAAATCGAAATTAATTTGATATAATTATAAAAATTGTTAATTATGTAATTGAAATTAATTTGATATAATTAGTAAAATTGGTAAAATTGTTAATTATGTAATTGAAATTAATTTGATACAATTATAAAAATTGTTAATTATGTAATTGAAATTAATTTGATATAATTAGTAAAATTGGTAAAATGTTTTATGTAATTGAAATTAATTTAGTTAGTAATTTTTTAAGTTAATATCATATAATTTAAGTTATTTGTTCAATTGTTAATCATGAAATTGAATTTAGTTGAGTTATTGTATAATTTAGTTTTAGTTTACATATTTTTGATAGATGAGTTGATATTGTTGAATTTTTGTTGTAATCGAGCCACGGAGGTTCGATTTAGGGTTTAGTTGATTATTAAGATAGTTTTGGATGATTTGTATATGATTTTTAAATGAGTTTGCAGGTTTTTGGTTTGTTAGAATTATAGGGGAAATTCTGCCGAAATTTCGGTAGAGTTTCCAACCAATTATTCTCAAAACCCTAATTTTTTCAATTCGACTTCAAATAACATAAAATTCATAATTTCACCTTTATAGTTCTTCGTCCCTTAATTAGTAATAACTCTTAAGCCGCACTATTCGGCATCAACGCCAACATAAGTAATCGATTTCAGTCGTCTTCGTCCCTTAGCAACAACTATTAATAATTGTTAATTTTCTCTTTCGTTTAGCGAAATCAATGTCCAATCCAAGTAGAAATTGGATCACCGAGAACAATCGGTTGTTCTTGCAGTATAAAATCGGAGTTAATGAATTTATCCGCGCTGCAAGAAGATTTCCGAACCATAATTACGAATATCGATGTCCATGCAAGCCTTGCGACAACGTGAGATGGCACGACATTGGGTTTGTAAGGCATCATCTGCTAAACAAAGGGTTTACCCCGGGCTACACAGAATGGTATCATCATGGCGAGGTCGTGCGTTCCGTCGGTCATCTTGAAGAAGTCCCCATCGGAGAAACAGCCCAGAGAGGAGTAGCAGGAATACATGCTGCTGTGGAGGATATAAGAGATCACGAGGATTTCGATGGTGTTACGGAGCCGGCTCTGAGCGATGTGCGTGCAGAGGAGCAAGTGGAAGACTTGTTCGCTGAGTTGGAAGCGGAATTGTACCCTGGATGCAAGGAGTTTTCGTCGTTGTCATTCTTGGTTCAGTTGATGCACCTTAAAGTCACGAACCATTGGACGAACAAGTCGTTCACAGAACTGCTGCAGCTTTTGAGGAAGTCTCATCCAGCCGGTAATCGAATACCGGAGAAGCACTACGAGGTAAAAGCAAAGCTGAAGCATTTTGGCATGGGATACGAGATGATCGACGCGTGCATTAATGACTGTGTCCTATTCCGAAAACATCTCGCGAACGTCGACGTGTGCCCGACAGCAGAAGATGGAAGCCAACTGGTAAGAAGATACAGCAGAAGATATTGCGATATTTTCCCTTGAAAGATCGATTGAAGCGACTGTACGCATCTCGACACACAGCGCTTCATATGCAATGGCACGAAAGAGATCGCGTCAGGGAAGCTAGCGTTCTACGACATCCTGCTGATGGTACAGCGTGGAAGAATTTGGACGAGAGATACCCAGGTTTTGCTGCAGAGCCTCGGAACGTGCGGCTTGGGCTAGCTGCGGATGGATTCAACCCGTTTGGGGATATGAGCCTATCATACAGCATGTGGCCTGTAGTATTTACGGCGTACAACTTGCCGCCTTGGTTGTGCATGAAGAAAGAGTACCCGATGCTCACGCTTCTGATCCCGGGGCCCCATTCACCAGGAAAAGATATGGACGTTTTTTTGCAGCCTGTGGTTGAAGAGTTGAAAGAACTGTGGGAGAATGGAGTCCGCGTTCGTGATGGAGCCAGAGATGAAGTGTTTCGGTTGCGTGCCGCGTTACTTTGGACGATAAACGATTTTCCGGCTAGATCGTATTTATCGGGATGGAGTAGCCAGGGGTATCTCGCTTGCCCTACGTGCAACTTTGACACGCCGTCCCTAAAAGTCAGAAACAGGATCGTCTACTACGACCATTGTCGGTTCTTAAAAAGGCGTCACCGATTGAGGAAAAGCAACGATCACTACAAAGATAAGCACGGGAAACGAAATAAACCCGAGAAGTTGACTTTGCAAGACATACTCGCTCAGTTGGCTGGTGTTTCTTGCACGACTACTGGCAAACACGCTGCCTCTGTAGGCGAAAAACGAAAGCGAGCTGAGTGCGAACTGAATTGGACCAAGAAAAGCATCTTTTACGAGTTGCCGTACTGGTCTGAGTCGCAGTTGAAACACAACATGGACGTGATGCACGTAGAGAAGAACGTGTGTGAGAATCTTCTCGGGACGATGCTCAGCTTGGAAAAGAAGAACTATGACATCGAGAAGGCGAGGCTTGACTTGATGGACTTGGGCATCAAGACCGCTTTGCACTTGGAACCAAATGGGGGTGGGTATTACAAAGCGCGAGCGTCGTACGTTTTGACCCTTGAGCAGAGACAGCGATTTACAGAGTACTTAAAATCTGTCAAATTTCCCGATGGTCTCGCTGGGAATTTAAAAAAAAATGTGACAACTGATGGGAAGCTCACAGGTTTGAAGTCGCATGATTGCCACGTGATCTTGCAAAGATTGTTGGCTGTTGGTATTCGTCCTTTTGTGCCACAACCAATACATGATACGATCACTGAGCTTTGCAACTTTTTCAAGTTGATAAGTTCGAGAACATTAAGAGCCAAAGATCTTGAAAGAGCGCAAGAGTCTATCGTCGAGATCTTATGTAAGCTTGAGATGATATTTCCACCTGCTTTTTTCACGATCATGGTTCACGTGGCGATGCATCTACCAGAGGAAGCGTTGCACGGCGGCCAGGTGCATATGCGGTGGATGTACCCTTTTGAGAGATACCTTGGGACGTTAAAACATTTTGTCAAAAATAGAGCTAGACCAGAAGGCTCTATTGCAGAAGCTTATGTTGTAGAAGAAGCTCTAACGTTCATTGCAAGGTATATTGAAGATAAGAAAGTAGTTGAAGAAGTTCAAGTGCGAGAGCTCTCCATCGAATTCTCAAGGTCCGCCACAGGAACCTGATTCCCACAGAGACCGGATTCTCAACAACCGGCTCGACGTCGTCGCGAGCAACACAGGGTGTACCGGGTGCGAAGGTGGTCAAGTGGGACCCAATAAACCAAACATTCTATCAAGAGATAAGGAAAGAAAATAAAAAGGTTGGACTATTTAACAACCGCCTCGGTGCTTTGGTGAAATCACATATCCCGCCTACGACTCGTGATTGGAGTGAAGTGACGCCCCAGATGTTGGCTGCTATTTTGAGTGCACTTCATTTGGAGTTCAGATTTGTGTACACAGATCCTAACACCGGCAAGGATCTGCCTGCGGATTGCTATCAGAATACGATTGATCAGACTATCATTCGGAATGCCAAGATCAGGCGACGCAATCAGAAGTCCAAGCTATCAGAGAAGTTCAGGTTGGAGTTTTGTGGGAGCACAGAAAACGCTAAGGCGGAAACACCACCGGGATATAAGAAAGAGGATTGGGAGGCGGTGGTAGACGAGTTCGCAACTGACGATTGGAAGGTACGTAATGTATGATTGTAATAAATCACAATATCTTTATCAGATTGAAGAATGACAAAATTAATTATTTGCAGAAAAAGTCTAATCGCAACAAGGAGAATTCGAAGAAGAAGAAGACGAGGTCGACTCAAGGATCTCTTTCTTTCTTGGCTCATCGTCATTTGAACGTAAGTTATTCTAATTTTGAAATACTTAATTTGAAATAAATTCAATACTTATATTTTCATAACAATTGCAGAGTAAGGATGATGGGACTCTGGGCTCCGCGTTAACGACGTGGGAGCTAAAACACCATAATAGAAAAGGTGAATGGACGACAGATTGGGCGAGACGAGCACATGTAAGTCATATGTGATAATTAAGATTACGTTACTTACATAATAATTAATTTTTAATAATTTTTTTTATGTGTAAAGGCGCGGATAGTTACTCTACTGGCGGATCTTCAGCGACAAGTAGAAGAGCAAGGCGTAGTCTTTAACCAGGACGATGTAGAGGAGCACGCAATGCTAGAAATTCTCGGGAACCGTCAAGATTGGTACGTTGGAATAGGTCCAACGGTCCTGAGATCGACTTGGGCTATTGCTCAGGCTCAGGACGAAAGCTCGTCGTCAGGCTCAGGCTCGTCGCGGCGCCGCGTTCCAGATCTAGTGGTTGGCGAGCTCCAAGCTCAGGTGGCGGCACAACAACTCGCTATGGATGAGATGAGGCGAGCCAACCAACAACAGATGGAGGAGATGCAGCGACAAATGTTCGCGTTCACGCATCAGTTTTCGCCCTTGCCTCATATGTCGTCCGACACGATGCCACAGATGCCTTAGATGTCGCCCGGCACGATGCCACAGATGCCTCAGACGACGCCGTCGCCTCAAATGCACCCGTCGCCTCATATGCACCCTATGCATCAGACAACGCCGCCATCAGTTTCAATGGCAGATGCTCAGAAGACGCCGCCAGCTTCAGCAGAATTCCAGCGAGAGCGTACGAGAGGCAGTGAGCGTACGAGCGGCAATGGACGAGGAGGTAGCAGCAGTTCTGGAGCAAGATTTGGCGGAAGAGGGAGTAAAATGTTCAAGGAGTGGTTTACAAACCGAGGAAAAGGAAAGGGAAAAGAATGAACTTTTATTTAATTATTTGTCGTACATTATAATAATTATTGTAATCGAACAACTAATGGTTAGTTTTTATTATTATTATGAATATGAATTAATGAATTTTCTAATTGATAAACTATTTAGTACATATTATTTGATTACAATTATAGAATTCATAAGCATAATAAATAAATAAAAATTTAAGAAAAAACTATTGTAGGCCAACGGGTGCGACCAGTCGCACCCGTTGGCTTACCAGCGGACTTTTTCGCACAATTTTTTTGACTTATGGGTGCGAATATAGGTGCGAAAAACCGCACCTAAAAGTTATGACCTTCGGGTGCGACTTTTCGCACCCATGACCTTTAGGTGCGAACTTTCGGGTGCGAAAAAGTCACACCTAAAGTCGCACCTAAAGGTATCATTGGGTGCGAAAATTGACTTTCAGGTGCGAAAAAAGTCGCACTCGCACCCAATGCTGTTTTTTGTACTAGTGTGTACATAAATACACACTACAACTCTTCTTGTGGCCACCATTGACAACAAAAGCTTGTGTGTGCGAAAATGAATACAACATTCATTATTTATAAGCGAAGAAAGGATCATCTCTTGCACACGTGTTGATCAGCTCGTCTTGCCACGTCATAGACTGGTCAAGTCTTAGATCCGATCTTCTCAGGGAGTTTATAGCTTGACTATGACTTCGTTCCTTGACTATACCAACGCGGGCGATCAGTTCACCTTTCAGTGAGCTGGGCTTGGCCTTTTTGCCTGGAGCCGGACTGGATCACTTATTGGGCTATGGCCGAACTAGAGCCCAATAAATAATGAAAATTTATTTTTACACCCCTACACTTACGTTTTTTTCATCAAGAAGTTTCAAGAAGAGATCTCACAACTATGGTCATCATGCACGAGTTGTTGGAATAGATCTAGGGTTAAGAAAAGATTTATCGCTTCTAGCAAGCGGCGGAATATAAAAAATTTCTTTAAAACACGTAAAACGATTTTACAACCGCATGAACATATAATTTAAAATTTTAAAACTACTATGAGTTTTCACTCGGTACCAACCTTGAATAGAGCTTGAACGTTGAGAAGCCGTAGAAAGGTTGAAACGCTCGTCTCCCCCACTCAGCTCGCCTCTCCAACTAGTCTTCTTGAACCTTTGAGCAACCACGAAAGTTTCTACCACTAGAGTCTTTAGAGTTTAGGTTGGATTTATTGTCAGGGCACTTTTAAACACTATGACTCAAGAACAAGTCTTTGAGCCAAAGAGATAAAACAGAACGCTAGGTCTAATGAGGACTTCGGTGCCAAAACAAAAAGGACAAGAAGAGATAGAGAGAGAGAGAGGGTGGGCAGCTACAATCTAGAGAGAGAAGCTCTCAATCTCTAAAAGGGTGTATTATGAGTTGTGAATGAGGTGGGGTATTTATAGGAGGAGGATTACCTTCAAAAGGTAGTTTCCTCTTTTCTATAAAATATCAAATATTCATGAGCAAATCTTATTTTCTCTTTTCCTACCTCATGGACGTCCAACTCCTTGCTTCTAGAAGCAAATTTGTTTCCTCTTTTGATTGCCTCTCTCTTGCCTTGCCGCCCATATGCCTTCCATGTAGAGGAAATTTGTTTCCTCTTTTTCTTTTGGCAAGTATCTTCATACATCAATGCCCAAAATAATTCCTCTTTCCTTCTCTTGATTGGACGGTTTCATGGCTTCTAGAAGGAGCTTCTAGATGTTTCCTTATTTGTTCATGACAACATAAGAAAAACCCATTAAGAATTTTCATAAAATTCCGTGAAATGAAATACAATCCTCAAAGCCCAATTCTCTCAACTTGGCCGTGTGACTTGAAACCATTGACATCATATGACAATGTCAAAAAACTTATTTATTGACATTCATACCATCCTATGTCCAAAAGAAAAAATTACCCTTTAGACAATTTTCGTAAAACTTGTCTAGTTCTTGTTTTGACTTAGCTTCTATTTCAACTAATCCTACTCTAAAGACTTGTGGTAGTGACCTCATGGATCCAAATGAGCAAAGCTTAAGCTCACATACTTGGACTCAAAAGTTCACAAACCTTTTCCAATTTCCAGCTTAATGTCAACTAACTCCACTAAAGAGTTGACACTGAAATCTCTCGGTTCCAATGAATATATTTTCTACTCAAGAATTCTACTTAATTGTAATGAGTAGATCCATTGAATATTATCTATGTTTACCCTTCATGAATATCATCAACTAGATGGGATTGACAAAATTACCATTTTACCCTTCTAGTTGTTATTTCCTCAACTCCTTTGTCGCTTGTGAATAAGTTAGAAACAATGTATTGACGATGAGCTAACAAGTCACATTGATTCATCCAAAAGAGTCATGAACCAATTTGGACACTAGCCATTTCATTTATTCACATTCCAAGGAACAAAGCATGAGGTGATATACATTGCATTTCAGCAATCTTGTACATGAATTCCATATCTATGAGATCTTCACAAAGTTATTCATGACATCTTCATAACTTAGTACTTCACCAATAGGTCTTGTCTATATCACATAGGGAATATAGAACTCTGACTTTCTCAAATGAGAATACGTAAGCTATGAAATGACATGTCTCATTTCAGGACTGAGGTAAGCATGATGCTATTCGTACATAGTGACTTCGAGACATAAGAGGTTAAATGAAATATTGTTCTTATTTTTTCTCTAGAAGTGCACTGGTCAATTCACTACCTTCAGAAGATACCTAGGAAGAACTATAGAGTCTCCAACTCTCAATGCCTCATAACCAGAAATCATAGATTCTCCTAACAATCATACTTAGATCAATAGCCATTTGATCCTCAGATTGTGAATATACTGTTTTAAGCAAACCATGAAGAGTTTGTTCATGCAAATCTATATATGACTCGTCATTTGTTGTTACGTTTATTTAAGGACTAAAGACTATAGTTTATCGTAAAGCTTTAAACAAACAAGGAAGAATGAATGAACGTTTCAACTTTTATTAATAATTCAGCAGTTACAAGAAAGAGTCTTTGTGAGATTTATTACATCAAATGTACATAAATAAAGACTACTACTCTTCTTGTGGGCACCATTGACAACATTTAACTACTCAATATTATTTAAAAATTCCAATATTATTTGTTACTCATTCTAATAATTTCGAATATGATAATATAGGTCCATCTACATGACAGCTCCGAATACTGCTTAAGTTTTTTGTAATAAACTTTTGGAGACATTGATGGATTGGAATATTGATCACAACTTATCCACGTTCAGTCTGGATAATTGTAGCACCCATGACAGTATGATTAGCAAGATAAAAGCAAAACTTGATAAAAAAAAACACTTCTTTTGGGTGGAGAATTGTTTCATATGAGATGTGCAGCTCATATTCTAAATCTTATCGTAAGAGATGGACTCGAGAAATTCACTGCGGGAATTTGACGGCATGCTAGGGTTAGGGCTCACATTTATGGAGGCCTGGGACCGACGACCTGGGAAGTGATGTATGCATGGCGTGCATGTGAGTTGCAGAATTCTTGCGGTTGTGATTGGCGCTATTCTGGGCTGATTGGAGGCACTTTTATTTTCGCATTTATTATTAATATTTACTCTCTTTATTTTATGTTATTTACTTCCCATTTGTGGTGATTTGTTTCCATCTTTGGATTATCTATTTCTGCTCTCTCTCTCTCCTTGATCGATTCCTTTATGTATTGGAGACAAGAGCTTTATTTCTTCTTCAGCTTGATTTTTTATTAATAAAAAAAATTCAATTTCATTTTTGCCCATAACTTAGCATGTTGAGTCATTCTGATCCCTTCCATGGTGCGTAGAAACCGACGTGGAGGAGTCCAGGAGGCTGATTTGGATGATGTTAATCAACGTGAAGATCTCCCGGTGTTCATCGACGATTGAGCTCACCGAACTGATGGAGGCGCTTCTCCAACAACGCTCGGTGACCCCGTCGCTCTTGATGGAGCCGAAAAAGACAACGACGACAACCTTTTTACGCCATTCACCGACGTTCCACGCTCGCCGAGGCGACACACGGATTGACTCGAGAACGACACACGATGTGAGTCAACGTTTCGTATGGAAATTCTCGAGTTTCACAGAAACATGAATGCGGAGGAGTTTTTAGATTGGGTCGTAGCGGTTGAAGAAGTGCTTGACTTCGAGGCGGTTCCCGATGCTCGACGTGCACCCCTCGTCACCACCCGGTTCTGTGGCCGAGCTGCCGCATGGTGGACTCGGACAAAGACCCGACGTGCTTGGAAGGGGAAGGAAAAAATAGTGTAATGGGATAAATGGAAGAAGCATATGAGGCCGCGTTCCTCCCATATAACTACACCTGTACCCTTTACCAGAGTTTACAAAATCTCCGACAAGGTACAAAATCCGTGACCAATTTTTCCACCGAACTTTTCATGCTCCTTGCTTGGAATGACATCGCAAAGACCGAAGAACAATAGTTTCCCGTTACATCGGGGGATTGCACGTTGCTACCTAGGATGTTTTAAATATGTTTGACCTGCTCACGGTCATCAAAGCCCATCAAGGTGCCCTTGCAATTAAGTGTCAACAGTCAAGACGGAATTACAATTTGCCCACGACAGCCTCACCCAACCACGGCCCCGCCACCGCACTTCTGGCTCCGCGCGTAAATCCAGCCGCGCACCCCGCCTTACCTGGTGCTCCAGCGACAGCCCCTCCCAATGTCGAGGGTGGAATCCGTTATTTTAGTTGATGTGAGTCAGGTCATCGTCGCAACGTTTGTCCGAAGAACATCCGACTCGGGTTATTTACCGATGACGCCAAAGAATTATTTGGCGACCCAATTTATGACGATGCTGTCAAGCCTGATGACTATGTCGAAGAAGTTGCAAGTGATGTGGGTCATGAAATCTGCTCCGGGTCGCAACGATGGTTGGCTCGGGAATAATATTTTCCAATTTTTATGCACCATCGACGACAAGGTGTGCTGCTTCGTAATTGATTCTGGGAGTTGTGAAAACGTGGTGGCCGAGGAAGTCGTCACCAAATTGGGCCTCAACTTGGAGAAGCACCCGAAGCCGTATAAGCTTGCTTGGCATCGACGTCACCGTGTCAAAAATCGGTTTTGGTGAGCTTTTCCATTGGAACCACGTGTAAAGATACTATTATGTGCGATATTATTTCAATGGATGCTTGTCACTTGTTGCTTCGTAGACCATGGAAATTCGACCGACATGCGATGCACAACGGACTCACCAACACCTTGTTGGAATAGATCTAGGATTAAGAATAATTTTTTGCTTCTTGTAAGCGGCGGAAAATAAAAATACTTTAAAACATGTAAAAAAATTTACGAGCTAGACAAAGTGCATGAACATGTAAACTAAAATAAAAACTATAATGAGTTTTCACTCGGTACGAACCTCGCATTCGTCAAACAAACTCGAAGGTGAAAACTACGTTGATTGGAAACGTAACCTCGACATCGTCCTTACCATTGACTAGCACAAGTGGGTACTCACCACCCCGTGTCCTCTTCATTAATAAAAAGTTGAAACGTTCATTCATTATTCATTGTGTTAAGCTTTACGATAAAACCTTAGTCTTTAGTCCATAAACAAACCTAACAACACATGAAGAGACAAATGTAGATTCGCACGAACAAAATCTTCATGGTTTTCTTAAAACAATATATTCGTAATCTAAGGGTCAAAGGACTATTGACATCAGTACGATTGTTAGGAGAATCTATGATGTCTGGTTATGGGGCATTGAGAGTTGGAGACTCTATAGTTCTTCTAGGTATCTTCTGAAGGTACTGAATTGACCAGTGTACTTCTAGAGACAAAATAAGAACAAACCATTTAACCACTTATGTCTCGAAGTCACTACGTATGAATTGCATCATGCTTACCTTAATCCTGAAATGAGACATCTCATTTCATAGCTTACGTATTCTCATTCGAGAAAGTCAGAGTTCGAACTCACTATGTGATTCCGAATAGGACCTATTGGCGAAGTACTAAGTTGTGAAGATGTCATGAGTAACTTTGTGAAGTTCTCATAGATATGGAATTCATGTACAAGATTGCTGAAATGCAATGTATATCACCTCATGCTTTGTTCCTTGGAATGTGAATAAATGAACTGGCTAGTGTCCAAATTGATTCATGACTCTTTTGGATGAATCAATGTGACTTGTTAGCTCCTCGTCAATATATTGTTTCTAACTTATTCACAAGCGACAAAGGAGTTGAGGAAATAACAGCTAGAAGGGTAAAATGGTAATTTTGTAAATCCCGATTAGCTGATGATATTCATGAAGGGTAAACATAGATAATATGCAGTGGATCCACTCATTACAATTAGGTGGAATTCTTGAGTAGAAAATAAATTCATTTGACCCGAGAGATTCTCAGTGTTAACTCTTTAGTGGAGTCGATTGACATTAAGCTAAACTTGGAAAAGGTTTGTGAACTTTTGAGTCCAAGTATTTTAGCTCAAGCTTTGTTCATTTGGATCCATGAGGTCACTGTCACAAATCATACCGAGTAGGGATAGTTAAACTAGAAGCTAAGTCAAAACAAGAACGAGACAAGTTTTACGAAAATTGTCTAAAGGGTAATTTTGTCTTTTTAGACATAGAATGAAATGAATGTCAATAAAATTTTTGACATGGTCATATGATGTCTTAAATCACTCGGCCATAACAAGTTTATTGGGCCTTGTTGATTAATTTCATTTCATAGAATTTTACTTGAAAATTCTTAATGGGCTTTTCTTATGTAGTCATGAACAAGCGAAGAAAAATCTAGAAGGCCCTTCTAGAAGGTCTTGACCGCCCAACACCCAAAGGAAAAGAGAGATTATTTTGTGCATTAATGTATGAAGATACTTGGCAAAAGAAAAAGAGGAAACAAATTTCCTCCATGAACAAAGAGGGAATTCGGCCAAATGGGTCAAGGGAGAAGCAAAATAAAAGAGGAAACAAATCCAAGGACTTGCTTGGCAAGTCTTGGCCGTGTGACTCTAAGGGAAGGAGAGCAATATTTGCTCATGAATATGTGATATTCTATAGAAGAGGAAACTACCTTATTGAAGGTAAAACCTCTCCTATAAATAGAGCCCTCATTCCCTTCATTTTATTCATCCCGCATAAGTTAGAGATTGAGAGCTTCTCTCCCTAGACCTTGTCGTGGCCGATCCTCTCTTTCTCTCTCTCTAGTTATTTTTGGTTTTTGTTTTGGCACCTAGGTTCAAATTTGACCTAGTGTTTTAGCTCTTCGACTCTTAGACTTGTTCTACAGTCATCGTGTTTAAAAGTGCCCACACACTAATTCCTTTCTTTCTCGAGTGATTTTAGTGATACAAACTTTCGTGGTTGCTCGAGTTCCCGAGGAAAGAAGAGAGATGTGCTGCGAGGGGAGACGAACGTTTGAACCATCCAAAGGCTTCTCGACGTTCAAGCTTCTCAAATGTTAGTAAACTTATAATGCTCGTTTATAATTTTAATTTATATGTACTTGCTCTTTGTCTGGGTTAGTAAAATCGTTTTACTTGTTTTTAAAAGAATATTTTTAAATTCTGCTGCTTGCTCGAAGCGTTAAACTTTTTCTTAACCCTAGATCAATTCCAACAGGTTGATGATGTTAGAAATGGAGGAAATGGGTAAGCGATGAGTGATGGAAGGAATTAGGTCAGTCTTTTCCCGTCTCCATTCAAGAGAATTTTCTTGAGCAAAAATGTTTTTTTTAAGATTATAAACATAATGTGAAAGATTAAAATGTTTTGATTTTTGAAAGTTTAATTGTAATTGAATTTTTACAAAACTAGTTTGAATTTTGAAAAACCGTTTTCGTTTTCAAACTTGAAAATATTTTTTCATCCAAATCAAATAATTTTTCAAAATGTTTTCAAAACTATATCTATATCACATATGTTCAAAATCTATATGCTCTTGAAAATTTGAGTGGGAGGTCTCCTTGTAGACAAGCCGAAAAATAAAAGATATGTAATCTCAAACTTTCAAGTGCTCGAGTGAGTTGAAGTTCACACTTCCCTCATGCACTTTTCCGAATAGAAAATAGAAAAAAAAATATGAGTTTGTACCTTGTGCCTTTATGCACTAACACTGTTCTGAACATGAAGATCTAGGATTCCTTTCTAGTAGTCCACTCTATCGCTCTATAACTAGGAAATTTGTTTCTAAACTTATAAAGACGATGTGCCAACTCCAAAAACTAAGTGGGAGGGTTATACTTGTTGTTTGTAACCCACGATCCCCAACACTAATGAAAGAAGCAATTAATGTGAGACTAAGAATCACTCTTGTGGCCCTCTCTTCAATGGGAGTACTCTATGGCGTTTTTGCTTCGATCATTGCTCAATGAGCTACGTTTGAGAGTGAGACAATGATGACAAGGCCTCCTCTTGGGAGATTGTTTTTTTCAAAGTTGAGCTTTTGGACTAAGTGGTTGGTTGCACACTTAAGCTCAATCCCTAGTAATCCTCCCTTGAGGCTCTGCGAAAGGATATGAGTGATCAAACCAATTTAAAAGGTGGCTAGTCAAAATTGGTGTATTGACATCTTGGCTAAGCATTAATGATGTGTCATTTACTTATAAATGGAGATTTTTTGCGGCCTTCTCTTGAGGAAGTAAATTATTGTTTGGTTTATAACACCTTTGGATTTTATCAAAAGTTAAAAACTTAAATCCTAAACCAAAGACTAATCATAAACTTGTTTCAACTCTTATAGGCAATATGTCTCTCAACCCTCTATCATGCATTCTTTCCTCGATTAAACTCGAAGGCGAAAATTACGTTGACTGGAAACATAACCTCGACATAGTCCTTACTGTCGACAAGCACAAATGGGTTCTCACCACCCCCTGTCCTCAAACGAATGACGTTTCGACACAGGAAGAAAAAGACGCCCTGGCGGCCTGGCTCCGATCCGATGATATTGCGAGGTGATATATTTTAGCATCAATGAACAATGTGTTGCAACAACAACATCGTGATATCGAGACTGCCGCCGATATGCTCTACAATCTCCATGAGATGTTTGGAGGGCAAGGACGTCAAGCTAGGCAACAAGCGGTCCGACAGTTTATGAACTGTCGCATGAAGGCTGGAACTCCCGTTAGAGATCATATGATGGTGATCATTAGCTATCTAAACGAAATGGAGATCCTTGGATCTGAGATTGATGGGAAGACTAAAATAGACATGATCTTGGAAACTCTCCCCGAGTCTTTTGATAGCTTCAAGCTGAACTACTCCATGAACAAGCTAGAGTACACTGTTACCGAGCTTATCAAGGAGCTTCAAACCGCTGAGGGACTCACTAAGAAAAAGAGGGCTCATGGGAGAGGTACATGCTACTGCCTCCACCTCTGGATCTAAGAAGAGACCTCGCAAGGCCGAGAAGAAGAACCAACCTAAGGTTGAAAAGAAGAAGAAGACGCCGAAGGCTCCGAAGGTGGACAAGTCTAACGAAAAGTGCCACCATAGCAATGAGCCTGGTCACTGGCGTAGGAACTGTCCTGCCTACCTCAAAACTAAAGAAAAAGGTATTGTACTTGTTACCGAAGCTTTCTTAGTAGCTGATAATGTATCATCGTGGATTATTGACTCCGCTGCTACTAACCATATTTGTTGCTCCTTGACTGGTTTTAGGAAAAGCAAAAGCTTAGAGGATGGCGACTTCTGCTTCAAGTGGGGTGATGGGAGCGTGGTGTCTTCGAAGGCTGTGGGATCCGTGATGCTGTCTTTTGAATACCGCACTTTAAATTTGAATAATGTTTATTATGTTCCTTTCTTTGCGAAAAACCTAATATCTGTTGCTCAACTTTTCGAGCAAGATTATTATTTAAAGTTTATAAAGAATGGAATTCGTATTTCTTTTTCAAATTCTTTTGTCACTGATGCATGTATGAAGAATGGTCTTTTTTACATTTATCCCAATCAACCTTCTCTTTTAGACACCGATATAGATAATGATCTAGTTAGGGAGTCAAAGAGGATCAAACTATTTGAATCCTTCGATCTAATAAAATCAACATATCTCTGGCACTTAAGACTTGGTCATATCAGTCTAGACAGGATTAAAGGACTTGTGAGGAACGGTCTGCTCCAAGCCTCTGCAATAGGTTCACTACATACTTGTGAATCTTGCATAGAAGGAAAAACGATCAAGCGACCTTTCTTTGATAAGGGTCGAAGAGCCACTGAGTTGCTGGAACTAGTAGATTCTGATGTATGTGGTCCGCTCAGTCAACAGGCACGTGGTAGATACGAATACTTCATTACCTTCACTGATGATTACTCAAGATACGGTTTTGTCTATTTGCTCAAACACAAATCCGAGACCTTTAACGTATGTAAGGTCTTTAGTGGAAAAGCAAACTGGCAAAGTAATCAAAACCCTTCGATCCGATCGAGGTGGTGAGTATATGTCTTGAGAGTTCGATGACTTTCTTAAAGAAGAAGGTATCGCTTCTCATCTTACCGCGCCTGGCACACCTCAACAAAATGGAGTGTCAGAGAGAAGAAACCGAACTCTTATGGAGATGGTTAGATCAATGATGAGTTACTCATCACTCCCTCTTTCCTTTTGGGGATATGCCCTCGAAACAGCCCCTTACATTTTGAACCAAGTTTCGTCTAAACGGTTCCTAGTACTCCTTATGAACGATGGACTGGCAGTAAAGTAAATCTTGGCTGCATCAAAATTTGGGGTTGCCCTGCACACGTGTTGAGGCAAAAGACTAGCAAGTTGGCTAGTAGGTCAGAATTGTGTCTGTTTGTTGGATAACCAAAGGAAACCTAAGGTTTCACATTCTATAGTCCCGAGGACAATAAGACTTTCGTTAGCACGAATGCTCATTTCCTTGAGGAGGACTTTATGAAAGATGTAAACCTAGAAGCAAAATTGTGCTTGAAGAAAAGTTGGGTGAGGAAGCTTCTACCTCATCTGTAAGAACTGTTCTCACCCCAACTGAAACACAACCTAACTCATCAGAATCTCGTCAAGTAGTACTTCGGCGTAGTCGGACGGCTGCTCAAAAGCCTGACAGGTACATGTTCTATATAGACACTCTCGTAGCCGTCTCTGACATGGATGATGCTGTTTCCTATAGCCAAGCGATGGCTTGTTCTGAATCAAACCTTTGGCTTGACGCCATGAAATTTGAAATGCAGTCGATGTATGTAAACAAAGTCTAGAAACTTGGAGACCTTCCTGAAGGGATTAAACCCGTAGGGTGTAAGTGGATATACAAGAAGAAAAGGGGTCCGGATGGGAACGTCGAGACGTTCAAAGCACGACTTGTGGCTAAGGGTTATACCCAGCAAGAAGGGATTGAATGTGAAGAAACCTTCTCCCCAGTCGCGATGCTTAAATCTATCCGCATACTTCTATCCATAGCTGCAGCTCTCGACTATCAAGACGGCCTTCCTGAATGGAAATCTTGACGAGCGCATTTATATGGCTCAACCAGACGGTTTCGTGGAAGAAGGTCAAGAGACCAAGGTTTGTAAGTTGCTTAAGTCCATTTATGGATTAAAGCAAGCATCTAGGTCATGGAATATTAGATTCGATGAAACTGTAAAGAGCTTCGGCTTTGAGCAGTCAATAGATGAGTCGTGTGTTTACAAGTTAATTCACGAAGGTAAAGTTGTGTTTCTGGTACTATATGTCGATGATATATTACTCATAGGTAATGATATGGGTAAGTTATCTTAGGTTAAGGTATGGCTGGCAAAGCAATTCGATATGAAGGATCTAGGAGAAGCCGCGTACATTATGGGGATCCAAATCTTTCGAGATAGGAAGAACCGCACTCTGTCGCTCTCTCAAGCATCTTATATTGATAAGGTGATGGATCGCTTCTCGATGCAAGACTCCAAGAAGGGCCAAACACCCTTTAGGCATGGAGTCTCACTCTCTAAGGACCAGTCTCCCAAGACTGCACAAGAGATTGAGGACATGAGAAAAATTCCTTACACCTCAGCCGTAGGAAGTCTCGTGTATGCTATGCTTTGCACTAGACCTGGTCTCTGCTTCGCAGTTGGCGTAGTTAGCCGTTTTCAATCCAACCCTGGACCAGAGCACTGGATTGATGTTAAGCATGTTCTCAAGTATCTTCGAAGAACTAGGAACTTGATGCTTACATATTCAGGTACTGACCTGACTATGACGGGATATACCGACTCCGATTTTCAAGCGAATAAGGATTCCAGGAAATCCACTTCGGGATCTGTGTTCATCCTTAATGGTGGAGCTGTTGTGTGGAGGAGTATTAAGCAATCTTGCATTGATGACTCCATAATGGAAGCAGAATATGTGGCTGCTTGTGAAGCATCCAAAGAGATTGTATGGCTTAGAAAATTCCTTAAGTATTTGGAAGTTGTTCCAAACGTCGACGAGCCCATGACCCTTTATTGTGATAATAGTTGGGCTGTCGCTAAACCAAAGGAACCTCGAAGCCATAAGCGCTCTAAAGATATTGAGAGGAAATACCATTTGATTCGATTGATCGTGCAGCGCGGAGACGTGGAAGTGAAGAAGATCTCAACGGTGGACAACCTAACAGAACCATTCACCAAGGCCCTAGCGAACAAGGTCTTCGACCAACATCGAGAGGGATTAGGCATGAAGGACTACACACATCTGTTGTCGGTCGTTTTCGGAAAACCCGAGACCCCAAGAAGACACACCGTTCAAAGGGCCGATGGTCAGGCCGGAGGTCCTGAAGAGCGGCAAGCCTTCTGTCATGAGTCGACTGGCAAGTCCTCGTGCCAAACTCTCACGCTCCTCGAGTCGAGCCTTGAGTCATTCTCCGCGCGCGCCGTGCGCCTCCACTTGAAGGTAAAACGCCCCCTACTCCCACATGGACTATAAACACACCTTCTAAGGCCCTCAAACACCGATAAATACACCCCCTCATTCAGGGGAAAGCCATCCCATTCATTCTCAAGGAACTTGAGACTTCTCTCTACTTCTCTGGATGCCATCCTTGGCCTGAAGCGGATTCTCCTCGATTTCTCGTTCTCGGAGATTCTGAAGCGCTTTCTGGGCACTCCCGAGTGCCGCCTCTCTTGATCGAACGATTAATCTTGAGCCCACGAGTGCTCTAACGGCTTTCGACTGAAAATCGCCTACGCGTCTAGCACCCTAAAAGCATCCACCATTTCTGACAAGAAATCGCCTACGCGTTCGGCATTTCCGACTGGAAATCGCCTACGCGTCCGGAATCTCCGCCACAACAAGGAACTCTTGACTTAGAGTCTTCCACGTCTCCAAAGGAGAGAAAATACACATTCTCTCTCGCGTTCGCGATCTCCGAAGTTCTGAGACGTCGCCGAGGACTCCTCCGCGCACTGTCTCCTTCGTCGAGTACGCTTCTCCATTAAGGCTTTGTGCCTCAAACTGCGTTACATACGCCTTGAACTACGTTCTGACCTGATCCCACACACAGGTACGTAGGCAGCCGACACACAAGGCACGGTCACTCCCCCTCTTCACCCCTTCTCTCTTCTGAGAGGTGGGTTGATCGGAGAAAACCTAGCTCGAGACTTTCGAGTTCACACTTTTGGCCCGGGTGCGATCACTTGGTCCGGCCTTCGATCGAACCACCCGAGGTATTCAATAGTTGTTCATTTTCGTTCGACAACATTTTGGCGCTAGAAGGAGGGGACTTCCCGACCTATTCAGCCCGAAATACGCCAACTAAAGGCGAATATCCGCCAACTAAAGGCGAAGAACACGAGGTACCACAGCCGACTGGCTGCGAAGCAACCCGCGCATAACGCGAGAACCTCAACGAGGAAAGTCACGATCGCGACCCAGATTACGAGGGTGCTGATGATTCGGAGGATATCGAGACTTCTCTCACAAAGGACGGGGAATTCCCACTGTGAATGAAGCCGGTCCTTCGGATCCTTCACCCAAGAAGGGGAACGCACCTTCGGCCTCCCAAGCAGGGAGCTCCCGACGTTCAGCCCATGACCGACTTGGTCAAAGGGAGAATGTTACGGAAAGTCAGGGCACGCGAAGAGCGCGCCGTCTTAGACGAAGCATGCGCCTCCGCGCAGCAAGCCCGGATCTTAGAGACCATCTTACTGCCCAACGTAACAAGCGTGGCGATGACCTAAGAGAGCGACTGAGCTCTCGGCAAAACATCCCCGTAGCAGCCCCAACTAATGGGAACCGCCGCACGGGACAAGGGTCTAATGAGAGGCGGCAGGTAACTCCTCCCGAACAGGGAGTTAATCCGACTACCGATCTCGATGTGATCACTATGATCCACAATCTTCGAAATGAAGTACGAGATCTTCGAAATGAAGTACGAGATCTTCGAGAACACGGAATAGGCAGAAGTGCCTATGGGGTCGTCGAGGAGAATCCATCGCCTTTCACGGCTCAGATATTGGCCGAGGTATGCACGAGAAATTTCAAACTCCCGAACCTTGCTCCATATGATGGGAAAACGGATCCCGCTTACCATATCCAGCACTATGAAACCTGGATGATGATGCAGGGTGTCGCTCCCGGCGCCATGTGCCAAGCTTTTAGTCTTACCCTCGCCGGACCTGGCTTCGAGTGGTTCAAGAACTTAAGGCCGGGAAGCATCCGATCGTTCAAAGACCTGAAGGACATGTTCCTAGCACGGTTCGCTACATCTATGGTCCAAAAGAAGACCAAGATGTACCTGTGGTCAATCAGGCAAGAGAATGGCAAGTCTCTTAGACGATACCTCGCCCGATTCACTGAAGAATCGAATAAGGTTGACCGCTTTGATGACAAAGACGCAATCACTGCCATCATTGAAGGCTTGCGCACAAGTGACTTCCTTAAGTCCATCGTCGGCCGTGTCCCTTCTACCATGGTCGAGTTAATGACTCGAGCCAAGACCTTCATGGGAGTCGAAGATTACCTCGATGGCCGTAAGGGCAATAATCAAAGCCCTCACCATCGAGACGAGCCTAGCAACGAGCAAGGCAACTCCCGTAAAAGGCGAAACAGGGGGGGTCAGACTTCTAATAGCCAACCTCCGATGCCCCAAAAGCCGCGACTTGAGGAAGACTTTAAGGGATACTCGTCGTTCACGCCGTTGAACACAACGCCGGATCAAATCCTGGCTTTGGCGCGTGACAAGTTCATCGCCCCGGCTCCAATGAAGAAAGACCTTGCGACTCGCGACCGGTCTAGATATTGTGAGTTCCATCAGGAATACGGTCACCTGACCTCCGAGTGCCATAGTCTCAAAAGGCAAATCGAGGCTCTGATCCAACGGGGTGAGTTGAAAGAGTTCGTGTTGCGCATGATCACCGCTGTGGGCCCCACCACAAACAGACCACAGTCTGGCAAGGGAGGAGGAACAGCCGCTTCTGCTAACCGAACCACGGCTACTGCCGACGCCAATCCACAACTCCATGTCGTGAGCACCATACTGGGAGGTCCGCAAAGTGGAGATTCGGCCCGACAACGGAAAAAATTCCTAAGGGCCGTGGCTCAAGAAGACGCTGCTATGCACGTCAACCTTACATATGAATAACCTCCGTCCGTACCTCACGAGACGATGTACTTCACCAACGAAGAGGCCAAGCAAGTTGTGCATCCGCACAATGTGCTCAAAGCCCAAGTGGCCAATAACTTGGTGAAAAGAGTTCTCATCGACAACGGCAGTGCTACCGACATAATTTTCAAGTCCACCTTAGAGCGCATGAAGCTCGGGGGGCTACGCCCAACTCCGACCCAAACGCCTCTATTCGGGTTCACTGGGGAGAGAGTCATGACCGAAGGCATCATCGATCTGTCGGTCACCTTCGGGACTCCCGGAGGCATTGAAGTTGTTCACATGGTCCCTTTTCCTAGTGGTTGATCAGGAATCGCCATATAATGTCATCATTGGGCGACCCACGCTGAACCGACTAAGGGCCATTACTTCTACATACCACCTACTGGTGAAGTTTCCTACCAAGGATGGAATCAGCATCATGGCTGGTGATCAATCCCAAGCCAGAATATGCTACAATCAAGGAATCGATGGAAAAACCGCTAGAAAGACGGTTAACACAATCTCACAATTAAGAGATAGCGTCGAGTTGACCAAGGTCCTCCGAAAAATCCACGAAGACATCTGCATGACACCCAAGTGCAAGGTGCCGGCGTCCTCATCCCAGACAGGGAGGGACCCCACAAAGTCTGCCAAGTCATACATGACGGGACATACTACATCAAATACATGGACGAGACACTGATCCGTCGCCTGTGGAATGCGGAACACTTGAGACAGTACTACCAGTAGCCAGTGCTTCCCCCCATTTTATTTATTTACTTTCCAACATTCAATAAGGCCTACGAGCCAATGTTTTAGGATTTCAAATTTCTTCAATATTAATAAAGTTCGAGGTTTTTCTTTCAAAATCCGCTTTATCAAAGTTTTTCGATAACGTTTATAAACCCAAAAACTCGGGGGGCTAGTGACATAGGCAACGGTAAATAAACTCAAAATCCTCAAGAAAGTACGCTCCACCCAAAGAAAGTACGCTCCACCAAAACAAAACACCCAAACATAAACGGGAACGAGCGTTCAACTAAGACGCCTCCGCGGCGCGCCGTAAGACATCCATGAGATACAGGCTAAAGACGCCTATGCGGCGCGCCATAAGTCATCCAAGAGACGCAGGCTGAAGACGCCTCCGCGGCGCGCCATAAGACGTCCCAGAGATGCAGGCTCAAGACGCCTCCGCGGCGCGCCATAAGACATCCCAGAGATGCAGGCTCAAGACGCCTCCGCGGCGCGCCATAAGACATCCCAGAGATGCAGGCTAAAGACGCTTCCGCGGCACGCCATAAGACATCCTAGAGATGTAGGCTCAAAACGCCTCCGTGGCGCACCATAAGACATCCCAGAGATGCAGGCTGAAAACGCCTCCGCGGCGCGCCATAAGACATCCCAGAGATGCAGGCTCAAGACGCCTCTGTGGCGCGCCATAAGACATCCCAGAGATGCAGGCTCAAGACGCCTCCGCGGCGCGCCATAAGACATCCCAGAGATGCAGGCTGAAGACGCCTCCGTGGCGCGCCATAAGACATCCCAGAGATGCAGGCTCAAGATGTCTCCGCGGCGCGCCATAAGACATCCCAGAGATGCAGGCTAAAGTCGTCCCTCGTGACGCGCTTAAGACGCCTACATGGCCAACCAAAGCCGCCTACATGGCGCACCCAAGACGCCTACATGGCGCACGTAAGACGCCTACATGGCGTAACCAAGTCGTCCCTCACGACGCACCTGAGACGCCTACACGGCGCACGTAAGACGCCTACATGGCGCAACCACGACGTCCCTCGTGACGCACCTAAGACGCCTACATGGCGCACGTAAGATGCCTACATGGCGCAACCACGACGTCCCTTGTAACGTACCTAAGACGCCTACATGGCGCACGTAAGATGCCTACATGGCGCAACCGAATCGTCCCTCGCGACGCACCTAAGACGCCTACATGGCGCACTTAAGATGCCTACATGGCGCATCACGCCTAAACGACGCACCGAACCGTCTCTCACGACGCGCTCCGAGTCGCCACAAGGTGTTGCATGTGATGACTAATCGCAATGCACTTGAAGCCGCCACAAGGCGCACCTAAACCGCCATATAAGGCGTAGGTCCTGTCATCTTCGCCATCGCCAACTGAACACGATCACACTCACCTTGGGAGACTCCCCATTCCACGCAAGCTAATTGAAGCTGCTCGCAAAGACTCGCGAACCCCGCCTTTGAGGAAGAACTGCGCTCGGCCTGAGCTAGCTAAGACTTCGCACGAGCAAGCTCCCCCTGGAAGAGTCCCAGGCGACGAGTAAGGTCATGTAGAATCTCCTCGAGCCGAGCCTTGCTCCCCGAGTTAAATCATTCTCCTCGAGTCGAGCTTTGCTCCCCGAGTCAAATCATTCTCCTCGAGTCGAGCTTCGCTCCCCGAGTCGAGTCATTCTCCTCGAGCCGAGCCTCGCTCTTCGAGTCGAGTCATTCTTCTCGAGTCGAGCCTCGCTCCTCGAGTCAATTCATTCTCCTCGAGTTGAGCTTCGCTCCTTGAGTCAAGTCATTCTCCTCGAGTCGAGTCAAGCTTCGCTCCTTGAGTCAAGTCATTCTCCTCGAGTCGAGCCTCGCTCCTCGAGTCAAGTCGTGCTCCTCGAGTCGAGCTTCGCTCCTTGAGTCGAGTCATTCTCCTCGAGACGAGCTTCGCTCCTCGAGTCGAGTCATTCTCCTTGAGTCGAGCCTCGCTCCTCGAGTCGAGTAATTCTCCTCGAGTCAAGCCTTGCTCCTCGAGTCGAGTCATTCTCCTCGATTCGAGCCTTGCTCCTCGAGTCGAGTCGCTCTCCTCGGGTTGAGTCTTGCTATTCGAGTCGAGTCGCTGTCCTCGGGTTCAGTGTTGCTCCTCGAGTCGAGTCATTCTCCTCAAGTCGAGTCATTCTCCTCAAGTCGAGTCATTCTCCTCGAGTCAAGCCTTGCTTGTCCAGTCGAGTCCCGCTCCTCGAGCAAGCGCCTGAAACGATTTGAAGAACAGGCTAGCCAAAGCGAGAGTATTGCAAAACAAAAAAAGACACACAGAGGAAAACTTGCCCACTGAGTGTCGAAAACGCCATGACAGGAGAAGTCTACATCACTGCTCGTTACGATGTCCCTTCGCATCTTTAACAGAGACTCGCACTCACGCATGGGGAATAAGGGCCGATCTTCCGAATGCAGACGGAGAAGCGTCACCAAAGCTGGAATGGCGGATGCCCCGTGAGACCGACTTATGCTCGATGCGTGATCAAACTTTGAGCATTGATCCCCGAGCAATTGAAGCCCTCCGGTGCGGCAGAGCCTTCCACCAAGTGCCACTCCATCTTCTCGAAGCATTAGTCCGCAGCATCAACTTCCGTCTTCGAGACCTCGGAATGAGAACGCCTTTGCGAAATGCAAAAGTGCAGTCGCCTTCCAAGCTGGCCGAGACGGATGCCATGATCTTCCCCTAACATGTCGCAATTAGACAATAATTACCATGCTAATCACCGTCAAGTGGCATGGACTCCGGGTCGAAGATATCATCAAACAAAACTCCATCGAAGAAAGACTTGGGCGTGACTTCGCCAAAAGATCAACAAGCCGCGACACGCCGGTACGCCTCTGCACAAGTGCGTGCCCTACATGCCTGCGCATGTCCCCGTTGCTCCGGGGCTAGAGCAATGAATGCGAACGTGTCTGCCTCGCCCACGTTGAGCTACGCCTCTCATCCGCTTGGATCCTCCTCCACGTATAGATCACACAATCGTGTCGAGAGAGACGGAAAAGCGAGAGAGAGAGCACTTGCAATTGTGAGAACGTTCTCTATAATCACAAAGGCTTCGCGACGGCGAAGCCCTGGGAGATTAATATTTCTCAAACACCCGGCGGAAACAACTAAAAGTTCACCACCCGGGGCCTCCTGAGCGATGAACTTGGGGGCTAATGCTGTCGGTCATTTTCGGAAAACCCGAGACGCCAAGAAGACACGCCATTCAAAAGGCCGATGGTCAGGCCGGAGGTCCTGAAGAGCGGCAAGCCTTCTGTCACGAGTCGACTGGCAAGTCCTCGTGCCAAACTCTCGCGCTCCTCGAGTCGCGCCTCGAGTCGTTCTCCTTGAGTCGAGCCTCGAGTCGTTCTCCTCGAGTCGAGCCTCGAGTCATCCTCCTCGAGTCGAGCCTCGATTCATCCTCCTCGAGTCAAGCCTCGAGTCATCCTTCTTGAGTCGAGCCTCGAGTCGAGCATCGAGTCGAGCCTCGAGTCATTCTCCTCGAGTCGAGCCTCGAGTCGTTCTCCTCGAGTCGAGCCTCGAGTCGTCCTCCTCGAGTCGTTCTCGTAGAGTTGAGCCTTGCTCATCGAATCGAGTCACTCTCGTCAAGTGGTGACCTTCATATTTCGCATGATAAGAGTGGTATCCGAAGACCCCTAAGGCCCACAAGAGTACGACGAGATGGGCCATGCACCGCGCGCACAGCACGCCGCGCTGGCCAGCCACTCACAGCAAGCTGCGCGCCGCTCCGGGCAGGCCGCGCGCCGCGACAGGATAAGCCCGCACCGTGCGCCCCATGCGCCGTGCATCCCGCGCCGCGCCCGATGACCCGCGCGCCGCGCGCGCTGTGCGTTTCCACTTGAAGGCAAAACGCCCCCTAGTCCCACATGGACTATAAACACACCTTCTAAGGCCCTCAAACACCGATAAATACACCCCCTCATTCAGGGGAAAGCCATCCCATTCATTCTCAAGGAACTTGAGACGTCTCTCTGCTTCTCTGGATGCCATCCTTGGCCTGAAGCGGATTCTCCTCGATTTCTCGTTCTCGGAGATTCTGAAGTGCTTTTCGCGGACTCCCTAGTGCCGCCTCTCTTGATCAAACGATTAATCTTGAGCCCACAAGTACTCTAACGGCTTTCGACTGAAAATCGCCTACGCGTCTAGCACCCTAGACGCCTCCACCATTTCTGACAAGAAATCGTCTACGCGTCCGGCATTTCCAACTGGAAATCGCCTACGCGTCCGGAATCTCCGCCACAACAAGGAACTCTTGACTTAGAGTCTTCCACGTCTCCAAAAGAGAGAAAACACAAATTCTCTCTCGCGTTCGCGATCTCCGAAGTTCTGAGACGTCGCCGAGGACTCCTCTGCACACCGTCTCCTACGTCGAGTACGCTTCTCCATTAAGGCTCCGCACCTCATACTGCGTTACATACGCCTTGAACTACGTTCTGACCTGATCCCACACACGGGTACGTAGGCAGTCGACACACAAGGCACGGTGACTCCCCCTCCTCACCCCTTCTCTCTTCCAAGAGGTGGGTTGATCGGAGAAAACCTAGCTCGAGACTTTCGAGTTCACACTTTTGGCCCGGGTGCGATCACTTGGTCCGGCCTTGGATCGAACCGTCCGAGGTATTCAATAGTTGTTCATTTTCGTGCGACAACAACATCTTCTTTGAGTCAAGTGGGAGTTTGTTGACAATGGTGCCCACAAGAAGAGTTGTTGTCTTTACTTTTGTACATTTTATGTAATAAAGTCTCACGAAGACTCTTGCTTGTAATTGGTTATTCATTAATAAAAAGTTGAAACGTTCATTCATTATAGAAGCTACGTCAAAACAAGAACGAGACAAGTTTTACAAAAATTGTCTAAAGGGTAATTTTGTCTTTTTGGACATAGAATGAAATGAATGTCAATAAATTTTTTGACATGGTCATATGATGTCTTAAATCACTCGGTCGTAACAAGTTTATTGGGCCTTGTGGATTAATTTCATTTCATAGAATTTTACTTGAAAATTCTTAATGGGCTTTTTTTATGTTGTCATAAACAAGCGAAGAAAAATATAGAAGGCCCTTCTAGAAGGTCTTGGCCGCCCAACACCCAAAGGAAAAGAGAGATTATTTTGTGCATTAATGTATGAAGATACTTGGCAAAAGAAAAAGAGGAAACAAATTTCCTCCATGAACAAAGAGGGAATTCGGCCAAATGGGTCAAGGGAGAAGCAAAATAAAAGAGGAAACAAATCCAAGGACTTGCTTGGCAAGTCTTGGCCGTGTGACTCTAAGGGAAGGAGAGCAATATTTGCTCATGAATATGTGATATTCTATAGAAGAGGAAACTACCTTATTGAAGGTAAAACCTCCCCTATAAATAGAGCCCTCATTCCCTTCATTTTATCCATCCCGCATAAGTTAGAGATTGAGAGCTTCTCTCTCTAGACCTTGTCGTGGCCGATCCTCTCTTTCTCTCTCTCTAGTTATTTTTGGTTTTTGTTTTGGCACCTAGGTTCACATTTGACCTAGCGTTTTAGCTCTTCGACTCTTAGACTTGTTTTACAGTCATCGTGTTTAAAAGTGCCCACACACTAATTCCTTTCTTTCTCGAGTGATTTTAGTGATAGAAACTTTCGTGGTTGCTCGAGTTCCCGAGGAAAGAAGAAAGATGTGTTGCGAGGGGAGAGGAACATTTCAACCATCCAAAGGCTTCTCGACGTTCAAGCTTCTCAAAGGTTAGTAAACTTATAATGCTCGTTTATAATTTTAATTTATATGTACTTGCTCTTTGTCTGGATTAGTAAAATCGTTTTACTTGTTTTTAAAAGAAAGTTTTTAAATTCCGCTGCTTTCTCGAAGCGTTAAACTTTTTCTTAACCCTAGATCAATTCCAACAGATTGATGATGTGAGAAATGGAGGAAAGGGATAAGAGATGAGTGATGTGGGAAGGAATTTGTGTGGGAGATGATGGATGGAAGGAATTAGGTCAGTCTTTTCCCGTCTCCGTTCAAGAGAATTTTCATGCCAAAGCGGGATTTCCCGCTGAGTTCTTGCATATTCTGGCAGCCAAACGAGCAAAATTCTGTTCTTCCCGACGAGATTCAGGAGAAACTCTGGTATCCCCGTCAGATTTCGACCTAATTCTTGGTGTGACTAAATCTGACTTTTTTTTTTAATTTCTTATGGATTTTTGAGTTTTAGTTAATTTTTTTAGTTCTTTCATGTCTAGTAACAATCTAATTTTGGTTTCGAAATGTTGATATTTTCAATCCGAAATTAGGGTTTTTAATGTGTTTTGTTGATTTTGTTGAAATTTCTTATAGATTTATCATGTTTAAACTTAATTTATATGTTTTGAACATGATTATGAGCTAATGTTATTCAAATTCGAATTTTGAATATGTGTATTTGTATGTTTATGTGATATAGATTTTTGAAATTTCATATGAATTTTGAATATGTGATATGGATTGTTTAAATTTATTTTAGAATATGTGTATATGATTTTATTGAAATTTGTTATGGATTATTGAAATTTCATATAAATTTTGAATATGTGATATGAATTTTTGAAATTTCATATGAGTTTAGAATATGTGTATATGATTTTGTTGAAATTTGATATGGATTGTTGAAAGTTCATATGGATTGTGGAAATTTGTTATGGTTTGTTGAAATTAAGTTTAGAATATGTGTATGATTTAGTTGAAATATCTTGTGGATTCTTTTAGTTCTTATAAATATGTGTTGTTTGTAGAGTCGACTTGAAGAATGGCGCCACCCGATCCAGCAAGGAAGTAATGCACGCCTGTTCCGGGAAAGCAAGTGCAAACACGTGCAACTTTTGTGGTCATATAATGGGAGGAGGGGGATCACGAGAGTGAAAAATCATCTTGCACATTTGGACGCTCAGAAGAACATTAAAATGTGCAATAAAGTTCCTCCTGAGGTGATGGAGGAGATGCGAGCTTTAATCCTCGATAATGTTGAAAGGAAGAAGCATAAACATACCGTGGAAAAAACTATTTTCATGACCTTCAACAAACCATTTCACACTAGCACTGATGAAGATGGTCATGAATAAGAAGCAGAACGCCGAGCAACGATGAAGAGGTCGAAACAAGATGTAGCTTGGCCAGAATGGGAAACGCGGTTCCAATCGGGTCCCGAGGAGGCTCGGGTAGAAAATCTCCACCCGCGGCTCCCTCGTTATATAAGTCTCCGAATGCGAGACAACCAAAAGTGGACAAGATGGTGGACCCAAAGAAGAAGACGTGGTTTGGAAGAGCTATCACCAAACTCATCGTTCACTAGCACGTGCCCGCGAGCAAGGTCAACAGTCATAAATTCAAAAACATGATCGTGACTGCTCAAGATCTCGGTAATTCTCATAACTTATTGTACTTGTATTGCAATAATTTTGTTCGGATTTTTTTTTATTTGAATGTGATGTTCATAACAAGTACCTCGAGATAGAGGTCGTACATGCCGAGAACTTTTTGGAAGAACAGAAGAAGCGGTGGAAGATGTATGGATGCACCATACTGGTTGACAATTGGACTAGGCCGACCAAGTTGAGTATCATCAACATAATGGTGTATTGCGCTGGTGCGACGGTGTTCTTGAAGTTTATAGACGCGTCGAAGAATGTGAAGAGTTCGGACTACATCTATTCAATACTGAGGGATGTGCTAAAAGACGTCGGGAGACACAATGTCATTCAAGTAGTCACAGACAACAGATCCAACTACAAGAGTGCTAGTACAAAATTCATTCGGCGTTACAATGTGTACTGGACACCTTGTGATGCACATTTCTTGGATCTTATGTTTGAAGACACCGGGAAAAGAGACTCGGTTAAGGGGACAATCAAAGCAGCGAGAGACACGATGCAGTTTATCTACAACCATGGAACGGTGTTGTCCAAGTTACGAGAAGCGGTCCCAGGTTAAATTATCCGTCCAGGGACAACAAGGTTTGCAACAAAATACCTCGCCCTCAAAAGTCTCTGGGATAAAAGAGCCGCATTGAGGTCGTTGTTCACTAGTCAGTGGTGGAAAGACCATATATTCAGCCTTACGCCTACTATTAAATCCATCACCGAGACTGTTTTGAACCCGCGGTTTTGGCAATCCGTCGACGAGTTGTGTGCAATTTTTGAGCCTATGTACATCACTCTTCAATTGGTTGATACCGAAGTGCATCCTAGTCTACTATGTGTTTCACAAGATGAAGAAGAAGTTGTCGGCACTCAATGGCAAGAAATGGGCTCTCAATATTGTGGAGCGTAGATGGAGTAGTCAGATGTGTCCTCCATTATATATTGCAGGTAAACTTATTCTCGCTAACAAATCAGTCATTGACATTTTGCTTTTAGTAACACATGCTTGTTTTGCAGCTTTCTTTCTCACTCCAAAGTTGCTATATAACCTAGATGTAGTAATGGATAACACACATAAGGCGGTTGTCATGAAGGTGTTCGATAAGTTACATCCGGAGTTAGATGGGGTGTTACTTGGAAGAGGGGTATAATTTTTATCGTGAGATTTATTACTTGTGTTTGTACTCACGTTGAAGTTATCTATTACAATTGATCACATTTCGAGAAGCTAGAGGGGACTTCACACAAAAGAGTGTAATCTCAGCCTTGATCTCAGCACAAGAGACGTTGTGTGCAAGTCAAGGTTCTTACCGAGACTTCAATTTTGGGGGTAAACCGCTTACCGAAGGGAAAACCGATGGGTATTCAAACAAAAAAAATCGGTACCAGCAGGAAACCGCTTACCGTCGAGGAAACCAACAAAAAATGTAGGAAACCGAGGGGTATTCAGACAAATATTTTACATATTTTTCATAGTTCAAACTTCAAACTTCATATGTTCATATCAAACATAATTGAGTTCTAAAACAAAAAATACCATAAGTGGAGTATAAATTTATTACAACACGTATGGCAAAATACATTAATTATAAGCGGAGTGTCTCGGGGGTTGAGATCTGCGCGGCCTAGATGTGCGCCGTGGTTGATCATCCACCATCATGTCATCTTGGTACCATGCCATGGAACTACAATATGTGCTCGTCCACGTACGGAAGTGATAATCGTAGGACTCCTTGCTAAGACTAACAAGCCGTGAGTACGGAAAATATCTGGCCTCCCAACGTGTGAAAGGGGTTTGACTGTAGTCACTGTACGATATGTGTCCTCCACTGGGATTACGGGTATTACAGGGAAGGGAACGGGGACTGGGATGGGGACGTAAGGGTAGGATGAGTAAGACTGGTTCTCGTAAGGGTCGTATGACACCGTTGGAAGTGGATAACCAGTCTTAGATCCATTGGGTGTAAGAGAGAACAATCCAACTTCAGAAGTCAACATATCAATGTCATTATTACCCAAAATTGACATCGCATCATTCATATCTCTTTGGTTCTCGCCTTGATTCCCTCCACTTCCTGGAGTAAAAGGAACAGATTGAATGGCTCAACATTCCATGTCGCCCCCGTATTGAGATCCTCTGGCCCTAGATTGCTCCCCGTCGCTGCCGCCCGCGTATTGAAACTCGCCGCCCCCGTATGGTGACCCACTAACCCCGTGTGACGACCCGCCACATCTATATTGATGGCCTCCACGACCACCTGCCCATACCACACATAATCATTCGAACCATAAGTATTGAAACAATAAAGTCGAGAGTAAATGCAATCATTACCGCTATCACCAGAATCACGATCACGGGTATCAACTCCGACCTCCCCACTGAAAATTTGTTCGACGTTTATTCCTTCTACCCGAGCATGAGATTCCGCCAAATGATCGGGCAAGTTTTCAGCACCATCCATGTGGACCGGATCGATCCAACAGTAAAGCTCGTCGTCACCCTCATTATCTGCGTCTGACCTATCCAAAGTCTTTTCAATGATATCAAGAGGATTGAGAGGTTCCATTTCTTTCGGATACATCTTTCTTTTGTCTCTCAAGCTCAACTTCATGTTGTAGCTTGCAAAGACAAGCTTGTCGAGCATTGAGTGCACCAAACGGTTCCTTTGCTTCGTGTGGATCAAAGAAAACATACTCGAGTTCCTCTCACATGCATATGAGGACGGCATTTGCAATAGGATTCGCCTTGCCAGCTTCTGCAGTGTAGGTGTATGATTCTCGTATAGTTCCGACCACGTAGCTGCAGTCAATACGAATGCAGTTAATAAGTGAATAGAACCTTAATAACATCTTAATAATATTGTACTTGCGTTCACAATCTCCCTAGTAGACATTGCACATTTCTATCCAAAGTCACCTCGCATATCTCTAAATGACAACACCTCACTTGCCAACATCGATAAATCTTCATCGAGGTGTAGAGTGTCGAACACCTTGATCACAAAAAGCAATATGAGTACTATCCTTATGGATTTCCCTGTTGTACTGCAAGTTTGGATTAAGGAAGAAAGCTGCACATAATTTAATATAATGTTAGGGACATAATTATAATATTAAAATTTTAAAAAAAATGCTATTTGCTTCATGTAACGGGTGGCCTAATTGGTTGTTCCACCTGTTGTCGATGATATCTACGACCCAGCGACATCCATGAAGTGATTCCAACCGCTTCTGCATCTCATTGAACACATAGTACACCCCATGGTGGGATGCACCTCCAAGTCCACTAGTCATAAACATGTATACATCGGCTCAAATATGGCACACACGTCGTCGACTCCTTGCCAAAAAAAGGGTTTGTAAAGCGTTCTCGGAAACCCATTTCCCCTCTCGAGAGGACGACAACCTCAAATCCTCCAACCATTGAGAGATGAAGAGGTTCCAGAGAGGTGATCTTTTGGCTTGGAGACTTCTGAGAGCCAAGTAGTTGGTAGCAAACCTTGTCGCCTAGAGTATCACAATTTTACCCATACTAGTGTCTCTCAACTTGGACAACATGGAGCCGTGATTGTAGATGAATTTGGTCGTCTGCCAAGCGGCTTTCACCATGTTGTACTTTCGCATCAGCTTCTTCTACTGAAAACTTGTAGTTGGACTCGTTATTGATGACGATCTGTACAACGTTCGCAGGTCCCACTTGTTCAATCACCTCGGAGAGTATCCCGATGAGGTACTCCGCACTCTTGATCTTGTCGGACGCGTCAATTGACTTCAGGAAGACGGTCGACCCACAACAATAAACCATAATGTTTATAATGCTTAATATCCTGGGTCCGGTCCAACCATGTGCCACGAAGGTGCATCCGTACGTCTGCCACTTGACCATTTGTTCTTCAACATAAGCTCGCATGTCCTCTACCTCCTCGTCGAGGATCCATCCGTGAATATCTTTCGGGCTGGGCACTTAGACATTCGGTCCTACATTTAAACAAAATCAATATATCAAATATACGAGATTGCAATTTAGAATTGTAAAAGCGAGAATAAATATTTTTACTTACCGACTTCACCGGAAACATTAATCATGTTCAGAAAGTGATGATCAGGCGTCTTTTTTGTGGCAACTTGCGAGTGAATGAAGAATCGGCCGATGGCTTTGGCCAACCTCTTCTTGATACTGGGGTACAATTTGTCCACCCTTCTCTGGTGTAAATTGTCGCTTTGGTACAATGACGGTGCAGTCGTAGCAGATCTTCTTAGCTCAGGAGGCCGGGACCTTCATGTTATTTCCACCATTGTTCGGATGCTTGTGCTTCTCGGGACCTCCTCATTACCTGAAAAAGTTCATGCTCTTCGTCTACGTCTTCGTCAGATTCTCGTCTCCCCCTAGAATTTTTCGAAGGTTGGCTCGTATCGACTCACCCAAACTCTTATGTTGCTTCTTCTTTTGAGAGTTTCCGTAGAGTAACTCTCGCATTTCCTCTTTTACTTCAGGAGGAACCTTTTCGCACAACCTCACACTTTTTGTCTTGTCCACGTTCTCCACGTGGTTCTTTACATGAGTGATTCAACCAAGCCATTATGTGCCCGTAAAACTTGTATCTGCTTGCACTTGATCATCCTTCGACGGGGTCGCAATACTTCTGTGTCGGGTCGGACGCCATACTTCATCATCATAATCATTTCAATTCTACACATTCACAAATCACCATCACAATCATCAAATTAATTTAAATTCAACATAATCACCATCACAATCATCAATTCATCTCCAAATTAATTTAAATTCAACATAATCATGACAATAATCATCAAATTAATTTTAATTCAACATAACCATGATCACAATCATCAATTCATCATCAAATTAATTTTAATTCAACATTTTAGCATAATCAGCATCACAATCATCAAATTATCCCCAAATTAATTTAAATTCAACATAATCATGACAATAATCACCAAATTAATCAATTCATCATCATATTCTAGGATTAAAACAAAAAATTATGAAAAAAAATCCCCAAATCTCCGAAACCATCGTCACTTACCTCTCGAAAAGCCCGAAAAATGGACAAACGCACACTACGAACAACGGGATCCGTCGGGAAGCACACTGAGGATGACGGAAATCGGGAAATGACAGCGAGATTTGAGCAAAATCAGGCTAAGGAAAACGGAAATTGGAGGAAAAGGGTTTCGTCACTTTGGTCTCGAGAAGCTAGGCCTCCCCAAATGAGCCTCAAACTATTTATACTTAAATTGGGAACCGGTCCAAAGGAATCCGGTCCAGTTTGACCGGGTTCTGATCGGGTTCATGACACAGAAATGGTGTTTGTGTTTGCACGTACCCTCCCAGTCTTCTCTGATTCGCTGGTTCCCCTGAAAAGTCAATCATTGGTGGAAGTAAGTGTTACGTATACTGTTATTTGAATATTACGCCATCTATAATGAAATAAAATTATATGACTTTTTGCGGCATGATTATAGGTGAATGGAGGGAATGTTATGGGAATTGGACGCCGATATTCCAGCCGTTGGCCATTCGAATCTTGTCTCAAAATTCATCATCATCAGCTTGCGAGAGACATTGGAGTACTTTTGCCTTGATCCGCACCAAACAAAAGAACCGCCTAGCAAACAAGAGGCTAGAGAAGCTTGTCGTTTGCTCGTACAACATGAAGCTGCAGATCATAGAACTGACCCGGATTCACGACAACTCGACGGCCCCGGTGGATCCTTTGGATATCATCGAAAGAGCTTTTGACCGTTTGGGACATGATAATGAGGGAGACGATGAACTCATTCACTGGATTGACTCGGTTTCACTAGATGACAACAACCAAAACTCGGATCTGATAGTAGCTCAGATGGCTCGAGAGCTTGGACTTGATCCAAAGCGCGTGATGAAGGAGGAATTTCTTCCTCAACGCAAATCTAGCGACAGTTCTGATTCCTATGGTGGTGACGGTGGTGATGGAGGAGGTCGAGGTTACGGAGAAGGTGAAGGTGAAGGGGTGGTGAAGATCAAGGTTCCGGGTGGTGGTGACTATGGAGGAGGCTCCTATAGTGGTGCCGGTGGTGGTGGTGACGGACTTGGAGGCTCCTATAGTGGTGATGGTGGCGGTGGATACATACCAAGTGATGAAGATTATAACTGTTTCCACCCTACTTTTTTTACACAGGTTATGGGGGAGGCTATGACGGGGGCTATGAACAATGTCATGTCATTTACGTCTAGAAATGACGTTGATGACTTGTTGAACAACTTCAAATCGGTGACAATTACTCCTCAAGACACAGGGTACTCGTACCCGTAGGTCTTCCTCTTACCATAGCAACCAATATTTTCCACCACAACCTCCCATCATTCCCCAGTCCGACCGCAACAAGGTTATCCCGCATACTCTTTCTCTATAGGTATGACTCAATGGGAATACGGCTACCATTTGGAGACGTACCAAACTTTATACGCTCATTTTTTGAGTTGATACAATTATTGTATGACCGTTAGCCGAGGGATATTGCCGGAGTAGTAATTTTTTGGGTAGTTTTCTGTTGAACACTTGGGTATTTGGTAGATTGTTAAACTATTTTAATTAAGTTTGTGTTGAACTATTTTCATTAGGTTTGTGTTGAACTATTTCAAATTGATTATGTAATAAAGATATTGTAAACTATTTCATTTTTAGCCTATGGTATGTAAGACATTTTATAATTATTTGTTCATTGGATACCCCCTCGGTAAGTCTGGTATTTTTCGATAAACCACATTGGTAACGGTAAGTTCACTGGCATGATTTACCCTATACCCCGGTAAACCAAGGGAATCTCTTGGTAATCCAGCAAAATTTGAGTCTCGGTACAGTATTCGAATCCTTGCCCACGACGAGGCTCATGGCGAGGCACGATGAGGCACACGGCAAAGTACTGCAAGGCTCATGGCGAACCATAGCAAGGCTCATGGTGAGGTATGGCGAAACTCATGGTGACGCACAGTGAGAGGCACATCGAAGCATGGCAAGGCTCACGGTGAAGCATGACAAAGCTTACGACGAAGCATGGCATGACTTACGCTGAGGCATGGCGAGGCTCACAGGGAGGCATAGCACGGCTCACGGCGAAGCATGGCACGACTCATGGTGAGGCATGGCAAGGCTCGCGGAAAAGCATGGAAAGACAAGATCGAGCAAGTTGGGAGCGAGGTATGGAGAGTCAGGTGCACGGCGAGGGCAAGGCGAGTGCACAGAGAGGCATGGCACACTGTGAGACATGGCACATAGTAAGGAAAGATAAGACACATGGCAAGACATGGCTCATGGTAAGGCATGGCACATGGCAGGACATAGCACAAGGCAAGGCATAAGACAATTAGAGACATGGCACACGATGAGGCATGGTACACAGCGAGACATGGCACATAGCGACGCGAGGAACTGCACGGAAAGACATGGCAAGGCTTACGGCAAGGCAAGACACACGGCGAAGCATGATAATACTAACGGCAAGGCATGGTGTATGGTAAAGCATGGAACATGGCGAGGCGAGTCAAGGTTTTTGGTAAGGATGTTGTGATTCTTCTTCGGGGCTCGTGCCACGTGTCCTTTTGCTTTTGGAGGGGTCGTTTTCTAGTGCCAGAAAATGACGCATTAAAACTATGTACAAGAACTAATTCACAGCTACAAAAAGCAACACCCGGAAATGTAACTTACCTTGATATATCTGGAACACAACACCAAGATCTGAAACGGAAAACTCACCACTAAACTCGGACGCCGCCGATACAAGGACGAAAAGAGAGAGGCAGAAAGAAAGAAGAAGATGAGAGAATGGGTGTTTTGGCGGAGTTTAACTAGAGAGAGAACAAGGAGGAAGATAGACAAAGTGCAAAAATGGTGTTTTGACCGTGGGAATTGAGGAGAGAGAAAAAAGAATCTTTTAGTTGGTAGAAAGTTGTGGTAGGTATTGATTAAGGTTGGTCTTGGAAAACTAAATGAAAAATAAAGAAATGTAATTAAGTATGTAATAAAGGTTAGAATACGAAAATAAATTATTCTCTCTCCTTTGACTCGGGTTCTCCTTTCTTTGATCAGGTGGGTAAATTTTTCATTCTTATAGGTATTAGTAAAACCCTTTATTTTAGTCCTAGATCCATCCATCTCCCAACTATTATATGTTTTAATGTTTATGTTCAATATAGTTGGTACCAAAACGGTATATTATATGAGGTTGACTTTCGGGTAAAAGTTTACCCGTAAGTAATGGTTTTTTGTTCTTTTTCCCATTTACAGGTCGGTATGCCCTAGTAAACAATTTATCAGTAAATCATAAATGTAATATACACGTTGTTACAATAACTCAAATCTTGATTGAAATACTCATCATTTGTGTTATTATATGTGTTGTTGGCTTATTTTTACCGGCAAATTTGTTTTGGCAAGATTCCTTGCAACATGCTCCGTAATATATTTAGACACCTTGGCTATTGTTCATAGATCTCGTGATTTCGGTATTTTTTGGGAAGTTTCCAGTTTTACTTAGATTGTCTGCGTAAGACCTTGTACGAATATTTTCTACACGTGAATGGGTATGGAATATCTAATTTAACTTTCAGAGGTGTTGACCATCATAAAAAAATAGTATGCCCTTGGTGATCTCTTGAAGCATTCATTCACACATTTAGGATTCTTAGACGTGTAAGAATAGCGAGCTAAGAAACAGCTTGTGTGATGTATGCATGTAAACTCTATTTTGTTATGTTTTGGATTAGTAAGATATAGATTTTAGGTTTTTATTTCGTGATTTGTATTCACACTGGTTTTATTGAAATAAACAAACACTTGGAGGTGAGGGGAAATGAAATTCAAGGAGAGCTTAAGTTGGAATTCCCATTAATAATAGAAAAAGGGCTTTGAAGTTGTGATCATTCAAATAATACCGTTGTGTACCATTGACTATTTTTTATGTCATGATTTCCTTTCCATTGGGCAATAATTTCCTCCAAAGTATGTGACTTTGCATCAAAATAGGTTACCAATTGTTTTTGTTATTTACTTTACGCACTGTTTTATATTGTCTATCTACATAACAGATTATCACACAACATAATTTTATGAATAAATTGTATATTTGCCCCCTGATATATGGCCTCACTGACAAAATGCCCCTATCTTTTAAAACTATTTGCTAACCCCCTGCTATATAAAAAAAAGTAGCAGTTGGGTCCTTCCGTCAAAATAAAAGGCCCAATCGTCAGTTAGATAATCACGTGGAACGCACGTGTTCTGGTAAATAAGGGTAAAATCGTTATTTTGTTAGTCGGATGAGAAAGTGTATTTTATTGTTTGTTTATTCATTTAAATTAAATAAATTGAGGTGTCAAAGTAAATTAAATAAAGAAAAAAAAACAGTCAAATGTAAAAATCCCAAAATCGCATTTCAATTCAATCGAGTCTTAACACTAAAACCCTAGAACTCAAAAACTCTATTTGTGAATGCCCCACCAACGAACGCCCCAGAAGCTGAAGAACGCCCCACCGACGAACGCCCCGCCGACGAACTTGCTCCACTTTGGAGACGAGCTGTAGATTGCCCTCGAGAAGGCGACAATGATGGAGATGATGTTGACCATAGCGATGACGATCGGAGGAATCATGAGCGACGACCACTTCACAAGGTAGAGATCGGCAAAGATGTCGTCGGCGTCTTCCCCGACGGCGGACTTGGAGGTGAGCGTGAAGGAGATCTCGATACCAAAGATGACCTTGAGGAGGCCCTGGACGACGGCCGCGAGGTGGGCACTGGTGCCGGAGATGAGCCAGAACTACTCATTGCGCCACCACTCCTCGAGGCCGACACCGGACCACTTGACGTCGATGATGGCGAGGCCGATGAGGCAGACGGTGATGATGGAAGATGGAGGTGAACGAGTAGATTCCAACGTTGAGGTACGCCAGCCTCTGGAGGAGGAGAAGCCGCCCGGACGCCAGCAAGGCATTGTTCCGGGAGAAGAAAATTTCCACCAAGCCCGTGGAGATTTGGATAGCTGGGGGCTCAGTCGATTTGGGGGTTCTCTCTTTTTCGAATGGTTTTATTGAATAAAAATGAGAACTGGAAATAAAATGAAAAATCAAAGCAATTCTTTTACTTCATACCTCGTCCAAGAACATTCTCGTAAACTCGTTTAACTCTGGTACCATGTGACTACCACGTGGCCATTTAACTGACGGAGTGGGCTTATAATACCCGGAAGGGCCATAAATTTTGTCGGTCGTGATATTGAGGTCCAATAACCTCAACTTTATATCATAAGTCATCTTCTGTCAGTGAGGTCATAAATCAGGGGGCAATTATACAATTTGTTCTAATTTTATTTGGTATCAGAGGAAGCACCCGCTTCTATAGGTGGTGTTCCTTGTGTGGTTAATTGTTTCTATTTATGATGGACAATCCCAAGGAAGACGGGTTTGTTTATCATCAACCGGTGCTTGATGGGATTAACTATGTCTATTGGAAACCTCATATGTCTGCTTTTCTCAAGTGTGTTGAAACCAAAACTTGAAAAACTATTATTACTGGGTGGTCTCCTCATGTTATTAAAGATGAAGAAGGATTTGTTGTTTCTGTAAAGCCAGAGAAAGACTGAATGATGCAAAAGATGAGGTTGCTCTCGATAATTCTCGTGCTTTTAATGTTATATACAATGATGTTGACGAAAACGTCTTCAAGCTTATCATTAACTACACTAGTGCAAAAGAGGCATGGGAATTCTTGAATTTCCCCATGAGGGAACGTCTAACTGTCCATGTCTAGACTCAAGATCTGTCTAAGGTGAAAGTTGATGAACATTTTTGGATCTCTCTTGACTTTCCATATGTCGATTGATGTGATCCCAATCTCCATCCTGAGTACAGCTGTAAACAACAGCCCAAATCAAGTTCTTTGAAATTTTTCAAATATCTATTCGGGCCCCCCCATTCTCCACCATAAAAAATAAATAAATAAAATAAAAAACTCCCCAGACCGGAAAAGCCACACCTCCCCAAAAAACCAAACTGTTCACACAAACTATACATCTTCCCTTCACTCATCTTTGTCTCCATAAAAAATACAATGTTCGGATTCTACTTCCTCACGAGGTCACAAAGGACCCCTCGCAAAAATCTCAAGAGAGAGCTAACATTGGGGGTGAGGGCTTGGGATGACCCGCCTCCTCAGCCTTGAAGCTTGTAGCAATTGTTGTCACCGTACCACCAATCTCCTCTCTCTTGTTTCAATTTCCTCTTCTACCCACTTCCATCACCTCTATCCGAATTCCCAATTCTTTTTCACTTATTTTCCATTTTGACCACCTTTGTATTCCCCCACAGCTTTAGCTCGGCAGCAAAAACAGCCTTTAGATTGCTCACCATGGAAAACAGCTCCTTAGTCTTGACACTGCTCTCACCTTGCTCATTGAACAGATTCTTGCCTCCTTTACCCTCTTTCATCGGAGATAACCATTTGGAAAGCCAAAACTATGGTGTACCTCGGTTTATCATAAAAAAAAAAGATTAGTTTCTTCCATTCTCACGCTCAAAACTACTCAAGAACGCTCTCATACTAAAACATACTCAAAAACTCATGTTATACCGTTTGTTCACAAGGTAAAAAAAACACCCTTAAAGCAAAAAACGACACATCAAGCCCATGCTCAAGGCCTTAGCCCACAAATAAAATGCTCGGGACAAATCTCATGCCAACTCTGAAACAAACTCTCGCACAAGAATTACTTTAACCTGACTGTTGACTTCAACATGGGTCTTGCTTTCAACCAGACCCTTACCTTCAATTCATATTGGCCAAAAAACATGTCTTACCGCCAACCCGTTTTGGCCATAAAATAAGCTTTGCCTTCAATTCACTTTGGCCACCAAACATGTCTTGTTGCCAACTCATATTGGCCACAAAACATGTCTTGCCGCCAACCCATTTTGGCCATAAAATAAGCCTTGCCTTCAACCCATTGTGGCCATCAAACAAGCCTTGCCGCCAACTCATTTTGGCCGTAAAACAAGCATTACCTTCAACTGGTCACCAAACATATCATGCCGCCAACCCGTATTGGCAACAAAACATGTTTTCCCGCCAACTCATTTTGGCCATAAAAAAGCCTTGCCTTCAACCCATTTTGACCATCAAACAAATCTTATGGGCAACTCATTTTGGCCATAAAACAAGTCTTGCCACCAACTTGATGATGATGCCAACCTGACAGCATCGTCAACCTGATGATACTGCCAACCTAATGGCGTCGCCAACCTGATGGTGCTGCCAACCTGATGATGCCACCAATCTAATGATGCCGTCAACCTGATGATGCAGCCAACCTGCCCAAGACCTCTTTTCGCCAACCCAAGTCTTTGATGCCGCCAACTAGCCAAGGCCAAGGACTTCATGGTGCCGCCAACTAGCCAAGGCCAAGAACCTCACGGTTCCGCCAACACTCTTGTGCTACCAAGACTTGCCGCCAGCCTCATTCCACATGGGCACACAATGATATACTAGCCTCCAAGGCTCAAACCAAGGCCCTCATTTGCCTCCAAAGCACCCATTTCACTCTCATTACAAGGTAAGTTCTCTCAACTTGTCAAAACTCTATACAATTGACACCACAATTTTCTCTCTCTAAAAAATATAGAAACAAACACAAATCGTTCACCAAGAACACAATACACGACTAATGTTGAGCGTCGGAGCGCACGCCGAGGGAAAACCATCCGCATCCCTCTGTATTCATATTTTCTTGTGATTAGGTGAAGGTGCGAGGATTTGAATGCTCGATAGGGAACAAGAAGGAATTGAAGATCCAAGAACAACTCGGAGATCCGAAGACTCGAAGACTAACAGAAAGAACACGATGATGTGAAGACTCGGAGAGAAGATCGACGGGCTGAAGGCAGGGTCTCGGAAGAGGTCTCACGGGTTGAAGGCAAGGTGTCGGAAGTGGTTTCACGGGTTGGAGGCAAGGTCTCGGAAGAGGTTTTAAAGGTTGAAGGCAAGATCTCAAAAGAGGTCTCATGGGCTGAAGGCAAGGCTTTGGAGAGAGGTTCAAAGGGTTGAAGACTCGAGGAGGCTAAGGCTCAAGAGCTCTCACGACGAACGTGAAAAACAAGAAGAATGCGAAAGATCCAAAGCTCAAAGATTCGAAGACCCGAAGACTCTAAGATCCAAAGACCCAAAGACTCGAAGACTCGACAATCCAAAGACTCAAAGATTCAAAGAACACAAAGAACGCGAAGACCCGAAGACTTGAAGATCCGAAAGCTCGAAGACCCAAAGATTCAAAGACCCGGAGACAAGAAGATTCAAAGAACACGGAGAACACGACGACAACGACAAGCATGACAAACGCGAGTAGAGCAAATGAGATTCACTGACGAGATAAAGACGATGAGAAACGAAGAACTTCACCACACCTAATTCATGTGCGGTCATAGGGTCCGGCCCTAAATCGAACCACGGACGGTTCTAAATGCTAATCCAAAAACGCAATTAACAACTCACACCCCCAAATATAAGAACGCTAGCTATGTGTTTCTCTTAAAACAAACTTCTCTCAAGCTCTCGTCCTTCCCTTCAACAAAACTGATAATAAGTTCTTATTCCCGCTCACCAATCACTCTGTGCTTCTCTTTACCTGAACTTCGAAGAAAAACCGGTTCCACAAGCACTCCTACAAAACTACCAGACCTTATCCTTTTAAACCGACAACATTAACTTAAACAACTCACAAGGAGCAATTGTACGATAAAAATTATCATTTGTACGGAGAGAAAATTCTCACTCGTTGATCACAATGGACTCTCTTAATACGTATCAATTGATTGTATGAACGGCAAACAAAGCATTTCGCGGCCTCACAGCATGTCTGTCACATCCACATTTTTTAACGTAGACATATGATTTTTTTTTTTGGCATCATTGCTTCGTATTTCTATTGGTGACATTTTATTGATCTCGCTGCTATGAATTAAATAATTCACTAGCCACGATGGCATTCTATTCTGTATCTCCTCTTCAACGAACCACGATGGTATCAAAGCCGTTTAACAAATTTTAGGACCATATGCACAAATTTAATTTTAGACCCTTAGATTATAATTTTTAAAATTATACTTATTGATTATTATCATACAAATTATAATAAATAAATAAATTATGTTAATAAATATAAATAATTAGATTAATTAGTACACATTTATAATGATTTAACAAAAATATAACTATGAAATATAATACTTTCAAAAATATAAATATATTTCTTATGCATACAAGGTGAGGTTTTTCTGGAAGAGATTTTTAACACCGTATGCTCCTTCACCACCGAGATTGTAAGGCCAGGGAATAATGATTATTATAATTTTTTTTAAAACAAGAATCTTATATTAACAGGCTAAAAATGCCAATTTACATAAATAATAAAAAGAAGAAGAAAAAAAAGTAATGAACAACTACGGCACTATGACAATAACCTTTAAAATATGTGAAATTCTGATTAGTCACAAAGGCAAGATGTCGCACACAATGTGTTGATAATGTGTCCGACAACTTGCTTGAACACATATAATGGATAATCAACAAACAGTGCAACAAATAAACGACACACAATATGGTTACCCAGTTCGGTGCAACATCACCTACGTCAGGGGGCACTCTGTCAGTGGAAAGGATTTCACTATATAGTAGTCAATAGTACAAGCAAGGTCTTATATGATTACAACACAAAATCAACGCCCTAGAGACTATTACCACGAGTGAATACCTAGACCAGGGACTCCCCCTGAATTTGAGATCCTCCTCAATTCCAGTCTTCGAGCAAACGCCTATGCTCGGATGACTTCAGTCTTCAAACGCACGTGAGTCTTCAATCACGTAAACACAGAACTCATAATCTCACAAACACTCAATCTTCTGGAATAGTGTTTGAGGAATTACACCACTCTTATCAATACACAAAGTCTTCCAATCCGCCGGTCTTGCATGTCTAGGAGCTCTAAGTATTTTGATAAAGCGTCAAAGCTGCTAAGGGGGTAGCGCATGGCTTTTATAGCAGTTGTGCAATCTGGCAAACCGGAAACTTGCCAGAAATACTGCCTGCGCACAGGAGGAATGATGTCTTACCAGAAGCTGTAGCATGAAGACCGACATATTTCCATACAACTTGCACTAAAGAATAAAGCCAACATATAACGTAACAACAATCTCCCCCTTTGGCAATTTTTTAGGCAAGCACTTCTAGAGCAGTTCTCAAACAAGCGTCATGACCAGAAAAAGAGCGTCAAAATAAATAACCTCGTGCCAAAAATAAATGACCCTCATGACGCCTCTCCCCTTGATTGCCGCAAAAACATACCAAAGGCAAGGATCGACTAAGACAGAGGGGGGGAAATAACAGCCTGAATAAGGAGATGAGAACTAAAGCAAACAGCAGATAATAACCACAAACAACATAGTCTGAATACACATACCGAAGAGGAGAGCAGAGGCTGATCACCAAGAGAAGCCAAGGAGTGTATCAACCAGAGCATCAACAACTAAAGGTGACCAAATATTTAGATAGTACAGACCAAATAAAGAAAGACTCTAGAAAGTAGATGTCCCGCCAGAACCTTCATTATCGTCATCTTCATCTTCCTCTTCACCATTATCGACCACATCTTCTTCCTCATCCTCATCTTCAACTTTATTCTCTTCATCTTTTGGAGCAAGCTGAGCAGTCTGTGCCGGCTGTGAGGTAGAAGCACCATTAGTACAAGAAAGAGAGGTCATCACCTTAATAGGACCCTCACAAGCAGTTTTCCGACGAGTAGAAGTCTTAGTGATCTCTTTGAGAGCAGAGACTTCCTGAATAAGAGCCTTGAGGATGTCACTCTGCACAATCTCGAAAATAACAGCAACCTTCAAAGATTCACTGGCGACAACAACAGTAGCGACAGAAGGCCTGACAAGATCACGAGCATGTTTCCATTCAACCAGATCATAAAAGAGACATGCCAAATCAGCCTCGATGCTAGAGACATGAGATAAAGGGGCCTAATATGCAACACCAATCCTATGTAGTACGGAGAACTTTGCAGAGCAATCTAGGAAACTTTTCTTTGGCCGAGACTTCTTCTCATCATTAGAGAGCTCTTTGGCCACAACATCCATGGAAGGTAGATGATCAGCATTAATAATCTCCTTACGACTCAAGAAGTCGTTGATCAGAGAGAGAGAAAGAGACATCAAAGCAGTGCCCACGCACATAAACCTTTCTGAACTCTGGATAATGCGGTTGATCAAAAGAGGCATACAGGTTCATAACAAACTCCTTCACCAACTTGGAAAAGTAAGGACCAATATCTATGACAGTCTTGTGCAACTGTGCACCGTTCAGAAGCTCCATAATCACATCAATCTTCAGAGCCTCTTTAGAAAGCTCTTTCTTAGGAAACACAATCCTATGAAACACATACCTCCACTTCCTCATATTATCTTCTTCGTGGAAGGAGACCTTGTCCAGATGGGCAGGAGGAACACCCTTAGGAAACTTTTGGCCTCCAACAAATCTTTTATTAGCCAAGGAAAAACTCTCAGGACGAGCTACCTCTCCTTCTTCCTCAATCTCGTCCACGATGTTAGTGATTTCTTCCTCGACATTCCTCTGTCTCAGCTTCTTCTAGTTCAAAACCCTTCTTCACAGGCTTGTTTTTCTTCTTCTTATCGGGAGTCTTGGTCTTCACAAACTCATTTTATGTCACAGGACCCTTGTCCTATAGAGTCTTCTTCCCAACACGCTTCTGCTTCTTCTTCTTCTTCTTCTTCTTCTTCTTCTTCTTCTTCTTCTTCTTATTCTTCTTCTTCTTCTTCTTCTTCTTCTTTACTTCTGTCATAAAGGATTCCAAAGCTTCATCATCACCAGCATCTTTCCTCTTTCCAGTGGTCTTTTCAGAAGGTCTCTCGGTCTCAGAGACAACCTCATCAGCAGTACCAACAACAACAACTTCTTCTGCTATCTCCATAGTGGAATCACTAGGAGGCACACTTACTACCTCAATTTCACGAAAGATGCAAGAACATCTTGTGCGACATCCTTCTCACCGACCGGATTGTCAGCAACAACATAATGAGATAGACCAAGAAATCTAATGATAGCATCAGCATGTAGGGATCATAGGAAACAAGAGGAGATCCCAAGTTATCACAATCACTCTCTACAATATCTTCATCCATAACACTAGGTTTTGGGTTCTCATCAATCACATCAACATCCCTAACTTCCTTTTCTTTCTCAATCACCACGGGGAGTAGGGACAGAACCAGAAATACCTTGAATCTACACAATAGGAGCTTCACTTGGAGAAACTGAACCTTGTTCTTTGGAGGGAACATCTTCATCGTAGAGATCAGCAGACGGTGCCTGGAAGAGACAGACCCAATGATATCTTGGATTGACAAAACAGCTTTCCTTGGAGCAATCATCACACCATTCCTCTTGGCAATAATATTTTCTCTTGTAGGGAGAGTCTTCTTAGGTTGAGCACCTCCGGACTGACCATCGGCACTCTTCCTAGAGGACATTCCCTTAACATGAACACCACGTTGGGTGATCTTAAACTCTATGGCTTCCTTCACGACAACTTTTTTTTTCGCCATGGCAGATGTTCTCTTCCCGTTTCTTATTCCAACCACTCTGACAAAATTTGCAAGATAACCTCCACAAAATAACACGAAGCAAAGAGTGGTTACACTAACCAGAAAAATGTCAATTGCATGAGCTGAGAACCAGAGAAGTACAAAACGATGTCGTGAGATAAACTGGGCCAAGGGATTACTCAAGCTCAAACAATAGGGTTGTATATACAAAGTGACATTAGGGCAATGAACGACAGAGTTTTCCCAAACAACAAAAGAAGAGCAACTGGGCCAGAACAAGTACGAAGTCCAAACTATGAACAAAAATGGCATAAGAGCCCTGTATACGCGTCGAATGAGCCAACCAGATAAATGGGCCCATGAATAAAAAGAGAAGAAATTCCAATAATAATCATCCGTACAAAACACCTTATCATAATCAAGGGCCCTCAAAAGACAATACTGGCATAGACCCAGTAATTGATATTGAACAATAACACACAGCTCAAGTGAGGACCGAAGATCTTCAAAACGATCAGCATCCAAAACCTTAGCAAAAATGTCAGCTAGTTAATTTTTAGAGATAATCATACCACTGATGTTGTTGCAGAACAAAGTCTTGACATATTGGCCGACACCATACTCAACAATCATTTGTTTCAACCACAAGAGTAGAGTGTTGCTGCTGCCAGCTGCAATATATTCAGACTCTGAAATGCTTTTTCTATTAACTGCACTTCCTGCCCAGTCAGTCTCACAGTATCCCACAAGAGTAGAAGCATCAAAGGAATATAATAGCCCAAAGTCAGCAGTTCCAGAGATTTACCTTACAGTGCGCTTAGCCTGAGAGAGATGGCTAACTTTAGGATTAGCTTGATACAGAGCACACACACCAACAAAGTAAGAAATATCTAGACGGCTGGCAGTGAGATATGAAAGGCTTCCAATAATACTTTTGTACATGCTTTGATCAACAGATTCACCAAGATCATCTTTAGTACTTTTAACATGAGTGGCAGTGGAAGTGCTTTTGTGATAAGATTTTTCAAGGCCAAACTTCTTCACAATGTTCTAGGCACGCTTACTTTGAGATATAAAAATATCATCCTCCATCTGTTTGATCATTACTCTGTAGTTGACTGGATTCTTCGTCCGAGTACGTATCCCATCTTCAACATCACCAATGACCTCTTCAACAGGGTGATTTTTCTAAAAACTCGTGTAGAAGGATCACATTTTTTAGACAAAGCTTCAGTTTCTTTGTCAGGGAACGACTTATCAAGATGAGAATCGTCTTCAGACATAATGTCGTCCACTTTGTCACCATCATCTGTCCTGACATCTGTGCTACTAGGTAAAACTTCATCCTCATCATCAGCACTTTTAGAATCATCATAAACATCATTAACAACCACATTTATAGACTCCATCATAGACTTGGTGCGTTTGTTAAAGACACGATAAGCACAACTGTTTCTGGAATACCCAAGAAAGATACCTTCATCACTTTTGATGCCATAGATTAGCTTCATCTGCCTTGGACGGGAGACACTTGGTGACTTGAGAGTCTTTGACCGGGGACCACATGTAACAGTCGTCTAGAGTCCTGGTTCCTTTCATAAGCTCATCAAGTTCATCATTAATCACAACACATTCATCACGAGTAAAATTAACACGTAAGTTCAAGTCACATAGTTGGCTAATGCTAATAAGATTAGCGGTGAGACCTTCAACCAACAAAGCCTCTGTTAAGCAAGACAAACCAGGATAATTAAGTTGACATTTACCAATAATCTTGGCCTTCACTCCATCACCAAAAGTAACATGGCAATTAGAGTAAGGTTTTATGTTGGATAAAAAGGTCTGAACACCTGTCATGTGCCGAGAACAACCACTGTCAAAGTACCACTCGTTACCAGTGGAGGCACACTGGGAGGTGTAAGCAATGTTGGGGCCATACGAAGCATTTTTCACTCTCCATTCCATGCGAGATGGAGGGAATGACTTGGTTGAGCTTGCCTTGTTGGAATTGATCTAGGGTTTAAGAAAAAGTTTAACGCTTCGTTAAGCGGCGGAATTTTAAAAATTTTCTTTTTCAAGTAAAACAGTTTTTACTAACCTAGACAAAGTGCAAGCACATGTAAATAAAACTAATATGAGCATAATAAATTTACTAACCTCTTTAGAAGCTTGAACGTTGATGAGCCTTTGGAAGGTTGAAAACGTTCGTCTCCCTCGCAGCATGTCTCTCTTTCTTTCCTCGGCAACTCGAGCAACCACGAAAGTTTCTATCACTAAATCACTCGAAATAAATGGAATTAGTGAGTGGGCACTTTTAAACACAAGAACGAGTCTTGAAGTCGCAGAGCTAAACTCTAGGTCAAATGAGGACCTAGGTGCCAAAACAATAAAACGAAATTGACTAGAGAGAGAGAGAGGGGTCGGCCACAAGGTCTAGAGAGAGAGGCTCTCAATCTCTAACTTATGTGGAATGAGAAAAATGAGAAGAATGAGGTTCCTATTTATAGGAGAGGTCTTACCTTCAACAATGTAGTTTCCTCTTCTATAGAATATCACATACTCATGAGCCAATTTCATCTCTTCCTCTATTGAGTCACACGGCCAACATAGGCTTCAATAAGCCTTGGATTTGTTTCCTATTTTGTTCCATGCCTTGCCTTTGACTCTCTCTTGGCCGAAATACTTGTTTCCTCATAGAGGAAATTTGTATCCTCTTTTTCTTTTGGCAAGTATCTTCATACATTTATGCACAAAATATTCTCTCTTTCTCTTGGGTATGTTGGGTGCCTATTTCTCATCTAGAAGGAGCTTCTAGAAGCTTCTTCATTTGTTCATGACAACATGAGAAAGCCCCATTAAGAATTTTCAATAAAATTCTTATGAAATGAAATTAATCCACAAGGCCAAATAAGACTAATATTGGCCGAGTGAAACATGTCATTAAATGACCTAGTCAAAAATTTATTGACATTCATTTCATCCTATGTCTCAAAAGACAAAAATACCCTTTTGACTATTTTCGTTCTTGTTTTGACTTAGCTTCCAGTTTAACTATTCCTAATCGATGTGATTCGTGACAGTGACCTCATGGATCAAAATGAACAAATCTTGAGCTAAATACTTGGAGTCAAAAGTTCACAAACATATTCCAAGTTTAGCTTAATGTCAACTGACTCCACTAAAGAGTTGACACTGAAAATCTCTCGGTTCAAATGAATTTATTTTCTACTCAAGAATTCAACCTAATTGTAATGAGTAGATCCACAGAATATTATCAATGTTTACCCTTCCTGAATATCATCAGCTAGTCGGGATTTACAAAATTACCATTTTACCCTTCTAGCTGTTATTTCTTCAACTCATTTGTCGCTTGTGAATAAGTTAGAAACAATGTATTGACGAGGAGCTAACAAGTCACATTGTTTCATCCAAAAGAGTCAAGACTCAATTTGGACACTGGCCAGTTCATTTATTCACACTCCAAGGAACAAAGCATGAGGTGATATACATTGCATTTCAACAATCTTGTACATGAATTCCATATCTATGAGAACTTCACAAAGTTACTCATGACATTCTCACAACTTAGTACTTCACCAATAGGCCTTGTTCAGAATCATATAGTGAGTCCGAAGTCTGACTTTCTCAAATGAGAATACGTAGAGTATGAAATGGCATGTCTCATTTCAGGATTAAGGTAAGCACGATGTAATTCATACGTAGTGTCTTCGAGACATAAGAGGTTAAATGGTTTGTTCTTATCTTGTCTCTAGAAGTGCACTGGTCAATTCAGTACCTTCGGAAGATACCTAGAAGAACTATAGAGTCTCCAACTCTCAATGCCTCATAACCAGACATCATAGATTCTTCTAATAATCGTACTGAGGTCAATAGTCCTTTGACCCTTAGATTGCGAATATATCGTTTTAAGCAAACTACGAAGAGTTTGTTCATGCAAATCTACATTTGTCTCTTCGTAAGTTGTTTAGTTTGTTTATGGACTAAAAGACTAAGGTTTTATCATAAAGCTTCAAACAAGGAAGATTGAATGAACGTTTCAACTTTTATTAATAAATAAGCAGTTACAAGCAAGAGTCTTCGTAAGACTATATGACATCAAATGTACATAAATACACACTACAACTCTTCTTGTGGGCACCATTGACAACAAACTCCCACTTGACTCAAAGAAGATGTGTGTAGTCCTTCATGCCTAATCCCTCTCGATGTTGGTCGAAGACCTTGTTCGCTCGGGCCTTGGTGAATGGATCTGCCAGAGATCTACTTCACCTCCACGTCTCCGCGCTGCACGATTCTCTCGAATCAAATGGTATTTCCTCTCAATATGCTTAGAGCGCTTATGGCTTCGAGGTTCCTTTAAGTTAGCGACAACCCCACTATTATCACAATGAAGGGTCATGGGCTCGTCGACGTTTGGAACAACTTCCAAATACTTAAGGAATTTTCTAAGCCTTACAGCCTCTTTGGATGTTTCACAAGCAGCCACATATTCTGCTTTGATTGTGGAGTCAGCAATGCAAGATTGCTTAATACTCCTCCACACAACAGCTCCACCATTAAGGATGAACACAGATCCCGAAGTGGACTTCCTGGAATCCTTATCCGCTTGAAAATCGAAGTCGGTATATCTCGTCATAGTCAGGTCAGTACCTGAGTATGTAAGCATCAAGTTCCTACTTCTTCGAAGATACTTAAGAACATGCTTAACAGCAATCCAGTGCTCGGGTCCAGGGTTGGATTGGAAACGGCTCACTACGCCAACGACGAAACAGATGTCAGGTCTAGTGCAAAGCATAGCATACATGAGGCTTTCTACGGCAGAGGCGTAAGGAATTTTCCTCATGTCTTCAATCTCTTGTGCAGTCTTGGGAGACTGGTCCTTAGAGAGTGAAACTCCATGCCTAAAGGGTGTTTGGCCCTTCTTGGAGTCTTGCATCGAGAAGCGATCCATTACCTTATCAATATAAGATGCTTGAGAGAGCGACAGGGTCCGGTTTTTCCTATCTCGAAAGATTTGGATACCCAGAATGTACGCGGCTTCTCCTAGATCCTTCATATCGAATTGCTTTGCCAGCCAGACCTTAACCTCAGATAACTTACCAACGTCATTACCAATGAGTAGTATATCATCGACATATAGCACCAGAAACACAACTTTGCCTTCGTGTATTAACTTGTAAACACAAGACTCATCTATTGACTGTTCAAAGCCGAAGCTCTTTACAATTTCATCGAATCTAATATTCCATGACCTAGATGCTTGTGTTAGTCCATAAATGGATTTCAGCAACTCACAAACCTTGGTCTCTTGACCTTTATCCACGAAACCGTCTGGTTGAGCCATGTAAATGCGCTCGTCAAGATTGCCATTCAGAAAAGTTGTCCTGACATCCATTTGCCAGATCTCATAGTCGAGAGCTGCAGCTATGGATCGGAGTATGCGGATGGATTTAAGAATCGCGACTGGCGAGAAGGTTTCTTCATAGTCAATCCCTTCTTGTTGGGTATAACCCTTCGCCACAAGTCGTGCTTTGAACGTCTCGACGTTCCCATCAGGACCCATTTTCTTCTTGTATATCCACTTACACCCTACGGGTTTAATCCCTTCAGGAAGGTCTACAAGTTTCCAGACTTTGTTGACATACATCGAGTGCATCTCAACTTTCATGGCGTCAAGCCAAAGGTTTGATTCAGAACAAGCCATCGCTTGGCTATAGGAAACAGGATCATCCATGTCAGAGACGGCTACGAGAGAGTCTCCATAAGACATGTACCTGTCAGGCTTTTGAGTAGCCCTCCCACTATGTTGAAGTACTACTTGACGAGATTCTGAAGAGTTAGGTTCTGTTTCAGTTGGGGTAAGAACAGTTCTTACAGATGAGGTAGAAGCTTCCTCACCCAACTTTTCTTCAAGCACAATTTTGCTTCTAGGTTTTGCATCCTTCATAAAGTCCTCCTCAAGGAAACGAGCATTCGTGCTAACGAAAGTCTTATCGTCCTCAGGACTATAGAAAGTAAAACCTTTGGTTTCCTTTGGATATCCAATGAACAGACACAATTCTGACCTACTAGCCAACTTGCTAGTCTTTTGCCTTAGCACGTGTGGGGGGCAACCCCAAATTTTGATGCGGCCAAGATTCACTTTACGGCCAGTCCATCGTTCATAAGGAGTACCAGGAACCGTCTTGGACGGAACTTGGTTCAGAATATAAGTGGCTGTTTTGAGGGCATATCCCCAAAAGGAAAGAGGGAGTGATGAGTAACTCATCATTGATCTAACCATCTCCATAAGAGTTCGGTTTCTTCTCTCTGACACTCCGTTTTGTTGAGGTGTGCCAGATGCGGTAAGCTGAGAAGCGATACCTTCTTCTTTAAGAAAGTCATCGAACTCTCCAGACATATACTCACCACCTCGATCAGATCGAAGGGTTTTGATCACTTTGCCAGTTTGCTTTTCCACTAAATCCTTAAAGACCTTAAATACGTTAAAGGTCTCGGATTTGTGTTTGAGCAAATAGACAAAACCATATCGCGAGTAATCATCTGTGAAGGTAACAAAGTATTCATATCCTCCACGTACCTGTTGGCTGAGCGAACCACATACATCATAATGTACTAGTTCCAGCAACTTACTGGCTCTTCGACCCTATCGGAGAAAGGTCGCTTAGTCATTTTTCCTTCTATGCAGGATTCACAAGTAGGTAGTGAACCTATTGCAGAGGCTTAGAGTGGACCGTCCCTCACAAGTCTTTTAATCCTATCTAGACTGATTTGACCAAGTCTCAAGTGCCATAGGTATGTTGATTTTGTTAGATCGGAGGATTCAGAAAGTTTGATCCTCTTTGGCTCCCTAATTAGATCATTATCTATTTCGGTGTCTAAAAGGGAAGGTTGAGTGGGATAGATGTAGAAAAAATATCATTCTTCATACATGCATCAGTGACAAAATAATTATCAGGAAACGAAATACGAATTCCATTCTTAACGAACTTTAAACAATAATCTTGTTCAAGAAGACGAGCAACAGATATTAAGCTCTTCCCAAAGGTAGGAACAAAATAAACATTATTCAAGTTTAAAGTTCGATCTTCAAAAGACAGTGTCACGGATCCCACAGCCTTCGCAGACACCAGGCTCCCATCACCCCATTTGAAACAGAACTCGCATTCCTCTAAGCTTTTGGTTTTCTTGAAACCATTCAAGGAACAACAAATATGGTTAGTAGCAGTGGAGTCAAGAATCCACGTTGATACATTATCAGCTACTAAGCATGCTTCGGTAACTAGTACAATACTATGTTCCTTTGCTTTGAGATAGGCAGGACAGTTCTTTTTATCGGCCTTGTGAGGTCTCTTCTTAGTTCCAGAGGCGGAGGCTTTTTGCTCAGTAGCATGTGCCTCTCCTTGATTCCTCTTTCTCTTAGTGAGACCTACAGCAGTGTGAAGTTCCATCATAAGCTTGGTAACAGTGTACTCTAGCTTGTTTATGGAGTAGTTCATCTTGGAGGTATCAAGAGATGCGGGGAGAGTTTCTAAGATCATATCAATGACATTCTTCCCATCAATCCCAGATCCTAGGATTTCCATTTTATACAGGTAACTAACGATCAGCATCGTATGGTCCCTGACAGGAGTCCTAGCCTTCATACGACAGTTCATAAACTGTCGGACTGCTTGTTGCCTTATTTGACGCCTTTTCCTTCCAAACATCTCATGGAGATTGTTGAGTATGTCGGCGGCAGTCTCGATGTCACGATGTTGTTGTTGCAACACATTGTTCATTGATGCTAAGATATAGCACCTCACAATCTCATCGGAGCAGAGCCAGGCCGCCAAGGCATCTTTGTCCTCTTGAGTCAAATCATCATTCGTTTGAGGACAGGGGGTGGTGAGTACCAATTTGTGCTTGTTAATGGTAAGGACAATGTCGAGGTTATGTTTCGAATCTACGCAGTCTTTGTTTTCGAGTTGGTTCGAGGAAAAGATGATCGAGAGAGTTGTTGAGAGACATGTTGCTTATTTATGTTGAAACAAGTTTATGATTAGTCTTTGGTTTAGGATTTAAGTTTTATTCAGACTTTTATAAAATCCAAAGGTGTTATAAAGCAAACGATAATTTACTCCCTCAAGAGAAGGCCGCAAAAAATCTCCATTTATAAGTAAATGACACATCATTAATGCTTAGCCAAGATGTCAATACACCAATTTTGACTAGCCACCTTTTAAATTGGTTTGATCACTCACATCCTTTCGCAGAGCCTCAAGGGAGGATTACTAGGGATTGAGCCTAAGTGTGCAACCAACCACTTAGTCCAAAAGGTCAACTTTGAAAAACAATCCCCCAAGGGGAGGCCTTGTCATCATCGTCTCACTCTCGGACGTAGCTCATTGAGCAATGATCGAAGCAAAAACGCCTTGGAGTACTCCCATTTAAGAGAGGGTCGCAAGAGCGGCTCTTAGTCCCACGTTAATTGCTTATTTCATTAGTGTTGGAGATCGTGGGTTACAAACAACAAATATAACCCTCCCACTTAGTTTTTGGAGTTGGTTCATCTACTCTTATAAGTTAGAAAACAGATTTCCTAGTTAGAGAGCGACAGAGCGGACAACTAGAAGAGAATCCTAGATCTTCATATTCAGAGCAGTGTTAGTGCATAAAGGCACAAGGGAAATACTCGGATCTTTTCCTATTTTCTATTTCGGGAAAGTGCATGAGGGAAGTGTGAACTTCAACTCACTCGAGCACTTGAAAGTTTGAGATTACACATCTTTTTATTTTTCGGCTTTGTCTACAAGGAGACCTCCCACTCAAGTAAATAAAAGAAACTAGTAAGACAAGAAAACTAGTCACAAAATTTACTCGAAATTTCTCAAACCTTTAAAACACGTTTTTCAATATAAAAAATGTAAAACTTTTAGAACTGATTCTAATGTGTTTTAATAACATCCCAAACTCATAGAAAATCAACATGATTTTTAATTTAAAGGAAAGAGCAATAAATTAAAAAAATAATCTAAGAAAACAATTCTAACTTGTCACAAAATTAGTAAACTTTCCAAAACGATTTTCAAGCTCATAATTTTAAATACATGTACATGCAAATCTTTGACCATAGCTCTGATACAATTTGTTGGAATTGATCTAGGGTTTAAGAAAAAGTTTAACGCTTCGTTAAGCGGTGGAATTTTAAAAATTTTTTTTTCAAGTAAAACAGTTTTTACTAAGCTAGACAAAGTGCAAGCACATGTAAATAAAACTAATATGAGCATAATAAATTTACTAACCTCTTTAGAAGCTTGAACATTGATGAGCCTTCGGAAGGTTGAAAACGTTCGTCTCCCTCGCAGCACGTCTATCTTTCTTTTCTCGGCAACTCGAGCAACCACGAAAGTTTCTATCACTAAATCACTCGAAATAAAAGGAATTAGTGAGTGGGCACTTTTAAACACTACGACTTAAGAACGAGTCTTGAAGTCGCAGAGCTAAACTCTAGGTCAAATGAGGACCTAGGTGCCAAAACAATAAAACGAAATTGACTAGAGAGAGAGAGAGAGGGGTCGGCCACAAGGTCTAGAGAGAGAGGCTCTCAATCTCTAACTTATGTGGAATGAGAAAAATGAGAAGAATGAGGCACTCCTATTTATAGGAGAGGTCTTACCTTCAACAATGTAGTTTCCTCTTCTATAAATATCACATATTCAAGAGCCAATTTCCTCTTTTCCTCTATTGAGTCACACGGCCAACATAGGCTTCAATAAGCCTTGGATTTGTTTCCTATTTTGTTCCATGTCTTGCCTTTGACTCTCTCTTGGCCGAAATACGTGTTTCCTCATAGAGGAAATTTGTTTCCTATTTTTCTTTTGGCAAGTATCTTCATACATTTATGCACAAAATATTCTCTCTTTCTCTTGGGTATGTTGGGCGCCTATTTCTCATCTAGAAGGAGCTTCTAGAAGCTTCTTCATTTGTTCGTGACACCATGAGAAAGGCCCATTAAGAATTTTCAATAAAATTCTTATGAAATGAAATTAATCCACAAGGCCCAATAAGACTAATATTGGCCGAGTGAAACATGTCATTAAATGACCTTGTCAAAAATTTATTGACATTCATTTCATCCTATATCTCAAAAGACAAAAATACCCTTTTGACGATTTTCGTTCTTGTTTTGACTTAGCTTCCAGTTTAACTATTCCTACTCGATGTGATTCGTGACAGTGACCTCATGGATCCAAATGAACAAAGATTGAGCTAAATACTTGGACTCAAAAGTTCACAAACCTTTTCCAAGTTTAGCTTAATGTCAACTGACTCCACTAAAGAGTTGACACTGAAAATCTCTCGGTTCAAATGAATTTATTTTCTACTCAAGAATTCAACCTAATTGTAATGAGTGGATCCACAGAATATTATCAGTGTTTACCCTTCATGAATATCATCAGCTAGTCGGGATTTACAAAATTACCATTTTACCCTTCTAGCTGTTATTTCCTCAACTCCTTTGTCGCTTGTGAATAAGTTAGAAACAATGTATTGACGAGGAGCTAACAAGTCACATTGTTTCATCCAAAAGAGTCAAGACTCAATTTGGACACTGGCCAGTTCATTTATTCACACTCCAAGGAACAAAGCATGAGGTGATATACATTGCATTTCAGCAATCTTGTACATGAATTCCATATCTATGAGAACTTCACAAAGTTACTCATGACATTCTCACAACTTAGTATTTCACCAATAGGCCCTATTCGGAATCACATAGTGAGTCCGAACTCTGACTTTCTCAAATGAGACTACGTAAGCTGTGAAATGGCATGTCTCATTTCAAGATTAAGGTAAGCACGATGCAATTCATACGTAGTGACTTCGAGACATAAGAGGTTAAATGGTTTGTTCTTATCTTGTCTCTAGAAGTGTACTGGTCAATTCAGTACCTTCGGAAGATACCTAGAAGAACTATAGAGTCTCCAACTCTCAATGCCTCATAACCAGACATCATAGATTCTTCTAACAATCGTACTGAGGTCAATAGTCCTTTGACCCTTAGATTGTGAATATATCGTTTTAAACAAACTACGAAGAGTTTGTTCGTGCAAATCTACATTTGTCTCTTCGTAAGTTGTTTAGTTTGTTTATGGACTAAAAGACTAAGGTTTTATCATAAAGCTTCAAACAAGGAAGATTGAATGAACGTTTCAACTTTTATTAATAAATAAGCAGTTACAAGCAAGAGTCTTCGTAAGACTATATGACATCAAATGTACATAAATACACACTACAACTCTTCATGTGGGCACCATTGACAACATGCCTGTGGGAGGATTGATGCCGATGAAGATTCCTCTCATATAGGCGATAGCAAAATGGCCGAATATGACCCTTACGCCTACAGTGATGGCAGACCCAACAAGGTCTTTTGACAAGAGACCTGGTTGGTCTATAAGGATTCTGCTGATGCTGATTCTGGAACTTGTCACGACCAGATGTCTGAGACATATTTCGCGGCATCTGGGCAGCAGACTTTTGAGGGACAAAAGTAGTCTGAGACGTGGAAGCACCGTGAGTATACCCAAGCCCCGTCATGTTCTTTGCAGGCTTTCCAACTGTGAGAATTTTATCAAGACTGTCGGTGCCATAGTTCAACATCCTGACAGATTTTGTCATCTGGTCAAGTTCCCCATTTAAGCGGCTGACTTCACGCTTTAGATCGACAATGGTTTCTAAGAGCCTTGTCTTATCTTTAGTAAGAGCCAGTATGAGAGCACTTTGCTTGTCAAGAACCTGGGACTCTTGCCCATTTAGTATGTAAGACGTTATAAGCATCATTCATAACATCATCAGAAAATTCATCATCAGTAACAATTTTCTTTGAGGAACCAGCAACTTCACTGAAGGATTCAGAGTTATGACTAGGAATAGAAGTTGTGAAAGCAACAAAATTGCTTATCTGGTCAGAGTTGCTATCTTCTTCTTCCTCATCAAAGAGAGTGACCTTTGTAACCCTTATCTTGCTTCTTTAAAAAGTTAGGACACTCTTTCTGAATATGCCCAAAGCCTTCACACTCATGGCACTGTATGCCTCTCCCTTTTCCAACGGTATTGTGAGAACGTTCACCACCTTTGCCATTTCTGTGAAAATTTCCATTCTTCTGAAACTTTTGCTGAAAGTTGTCTGCGACATCTTGAGGGACATTCTTCCCGGTCACCTGGCTGAATCTCTTCATAACCCTGCCGTAGTTTTTGGCCAACATAGCTATAGTATCATCCATCTTATTATCCGAGTCAGAGTATACATGCTCCTTCCGATCAATGATAGAGCTTTTGAGAGCCACTCGTTTGTGTTTCTTCTCGATCTTGGGAAGAGATAGCTCGAAAGTCATGAGAGATTCCATAACTTCATCAAACTTCAGTTCTTAAGGTCATGAACCTCCTCTATGGCAGTGATCTTCATCTTGAATCTTGGACTTAAAGCTCTCAAGGTTTTTCTGACCAGGTCTTCATCCGTCATAGGTTTTCCAAGAGAGTAAGACTCATTGGCGAGATCTCGAATACGCATGTTGAAATTGGCAACCGATTCATCTTCAAACATGGTGATGTTGGAATTGATCTAGGGTTTAAGAAAAAGTTTAACGCTTCGTTAAGCGGCGGAATTTTAAAAATTTTCTTTTTCAAGTAAACAGTTTTTACTAACCTAGACAAAGAGCAAGCACATGCAAATAAAAACTAATATGAGCATAGAAATTTACTAACCTTTTTAGACACTTGAACGTTGAGAAGCTTTTGGAAAAAGGTTGCAACGTTCGTCTCTCCTCGCAGCACGTCTCTCTTCCTTCCTCGGCAACTCGAGCAACCACGAAAGTTTCTATCACTAAATCACTCGAGAGAAAAGGAATTAGTGTGTGGGCACTTTTAAATACTACGACTTAAGAACGAGTCTTGAAGTCACAGAGCTAAACACTAGGTCAAATGAGGACCTAGGTGCCAAAACAAAAATCGAAAATTAACTAGAGAGAGAGAGGAGTTCGGCCAAGTTCTAGAGAGAGAATCTCTCAAATCTCTTAAACTTGGATGAATGAAATGTATGGAATGAGGCTCCTATTTATAGGAGAGGTCTCACCTTCTATAAGGTAGTTTCCTCTTCGATAGAATATCACATATTCATGAGCCAATTTTCCTTTTTCCTTCATAGAGTCACACAGCCAACATAGGCTTCAATAAGCCTTGGATTTGTTTCCTATTTTGTTCCATGCCTTGCCTTTGACTCTCTCTTGGCCGAATATCCTCATGCATGCATGGGAAATTTGTTTCCTCTTTTTCTTGTGGCAAGTATCTTGATACATTTATGCACAAAATATTCTCTCTTTCTCTTGGGTAGTAGGCGCCCATTTCAACTCTAGATGGAGCTTCTAGAAGCTTCTTCATTTGTTCATGACAACATGAAAAAGACCCATTAAGAATTTTCAATAAAATTCTTATGAAATGAAATTAATCCACAAGGCCCAATGATCAAGTCATGGCCGAGTGTTATTAAGTCATCAAATGACATTGTAAAAAAAATTTATTGACATTCATTTCATCCTATGTCTCAAAAGACAAAAATACTCTTTTGACAATTTTCGTTCTTGTTTTGACTTAGCTTCCAGTTTAACTATTCCTACTCGATGTGATTCGTGACAGTGACCTCATGGATCCAAATGAACAAAGCTTGAGTTAAATACTTGGACTCAATAGTTCACAAACCTTTTCCAAGTTTAGCTTAATGTATACTGACTCCACTAAAGAGTTGACACTGAAAATCTCTCGGTTCAAATGAATTTATTTTCTACTCTAGAATTCAACCTAATTGTAATGAGTGGATCCACAGAATATTATCAGTGTTTACCCTTCATGAATATCATCAGCTAGTCGGGATTTACAAAATTACCCTTTTACCCTTCTAGCTGTTATTTCCTCAACTCCTTTGTCGCTTGTGAATAAGTTAGAAACAATGTATTGACGAGGAGCTAACAAGTCACATTGTTTCATCCAAAAGAGTCAAGACTCAATTTGGACATTGGCCAGTTCATTTATTCACACTCCAAGGAACAAAGCATGAGGTGATATACATTGCATTTCAGCAATCTTGTACATGAATTCCATATCTATGAGAACTTCACAAAGTTGCTCATGACATTCTCACAACTTAGTATTTCACCAATAGGCCATATTCGGAATCACATAGTGAGTCCGAACTCTGACTTTCTCAAATGAGACTACGTAAGCTGTGAAATGGCATGTCTCATTTCAGGATTAAGGTAAGCACGATGCAATTCATACGTAGTGACTTCGAGACATAAGAGGTTAAATGGTTTGTTCTTATCTTGTCTCTAGAAGTGTACTGGTCAATTCAGTACCTTCGGAAGATACCTAGAAGAACTATAGAGTCTCCAACTCTCAATGCCTCATAACCAGACATCATAGATTCTTCTAACAATCATATTGAGGTCAATATTCCTTTGACCCTTAGATTGTGAATATATCGTTTTAAGCAAACTACGAAGAATTTGTTCATGCAAATCTACATTTGTCTCTTCGTAAGTTGTTTAGTTTGTTTATGGACTAAAGACTAGTGTTTTATCATAAAGCTTCAAACAGACAAGGAGGAATGAATGAACGTTTCAACTTTTTATTAACGAATAAGCAATTACAAGCAAGAGTCTTCATGAGACTTTATTACATCAAATGTACAATATAAAGATTACAACTCTTCTTGTGCGCACCATTGACAACAGGTGAGCGCTTCAAAATTCGTAGTGATGTATTGAAGCTTCCGTTCTCGCACTTTAGTGGTTCCCTCATAGGCAACAGCAAGGATTTCTCAAGCTTCTTTGACACTCGTGCTGGTGTTTATAAGCCTGAAAACATTTTTATCAACCTCATTAAAGATAGCATTGAGAGCACGAGAATTACCCAAGGATGCCTCATCTTCTGTAGGACTCAAATTACCCAAGGATGCCTCATCTTCTGTAGGACTCCAGTCCTTCTCTGATTTGGGACCGGTCACTGCCCATTTATCATCAACAGTTACGGGAGCTTCCCAACCGTGGATCACAGCTTTCCAGGTCTTGTTGTCGAGGGATTTCATAAAGGCGCTCATTCTAGCTTTCCAATAAACATAGTTGGTTCCATCAAGAACTGGAGGACAATAGACAGACTCTCCTTCTCTGGAACTATCCATCTCTGGTAAATAGAATAAAATACCCAGGAAACCACCTAAAGATCTAGGTGCCTGCTCTGATACCAATTGAAATTCTGATTAGTCACAAAGGTAATATGTCGCACACAATGTGTTGACAATGTGTCCGACAACTTGCTTGAACACAGATAATGGATAATCAACAAACAGTGCGACAAATAAACGACACAAAATATGGTTACCCAGTTCGGTGCAACATCACCTACGTCAGGGGGCACTCTGCCAGTGGAAAGGATTTCACTATATAATAGTCAATAGTACAAGCAATGTCTTATATGATTACAACACAAAATCAACGCCCTAGAGACTACTACCACGAGTGAATACCTAGACCAAGGACTCCCCCTGAATTTGAGATCCTCCTCAATTCCAGTCTTCGAGCAAACGCTTATGTTCGGATGACTTCAGTCTTCAAACGCACGCGAGTCTTCAATCACGTAAACACAGAACCCATAATCTCACAAACACTTAATCTTCTGGAATAGTGTTTGAGGAATTACACCGCTCTTATCAATACACAAAGCCTCTCAATCCGCCGGTCTTGCACGTCTAGGAGCTCTAAGTATTTTGATAAAGCGTCAAAGATGCTAATGGGGTTGCACAGGGCTTTTATAGCAGTTGTACAATTACCTGGAAGTGTATCTAGGGTTTCCTTACTCATTCTCGCAAGAATATCACGCAGTAAAGTCACCAGCGAGGCAATCTGACAAAACCGGAAACTTGCCAGAAATACTGTCTGCGCACAGGAGGAAGAATGTCTTAACAGAAGCTGGAGCATGGAGACCAACATTTTTCCATACAACTTGCACTAAAAAATAAAGCCAACATATAACGTAACAACAATATGCACATTCCAATATCCCTCTATTGATCATTGCAGCGAGTCAAAATTTAATAAAGTTGTGAAAAAAAAAAATTCGGCATTGGATAAGTATTCTTGATGCCAAAAAAAAAAAATGAAACCTATACATGACAATCGAAAAAAAATATATATATTTTATTCTCAATAAATAAATAAAAAGCATTTCTTCCATGCACTGTAACACGGAAGTATCAATAATTTTTAAGATTTGTAACTAGTTAGCCACTTTAAACATGTGATTTTTTATCTAGCCTACATTTTACAATTTTTAGGGATATAGCCAAATGGCTTATGTGGCAATAATTAATGTCTTATTTGTCCTTATTTATTAACAAATCCGTCACTTTCTTTCTTCTATTTTTTTCAAATAATTTTTTTTACATCAAAACTTCGAAAATTCATATATTTTTCATACGAACTCGAAATTGAGTGATTTCTGATCCTACAAATTCATGGTGTCGAGATCTTCAAAAATAAACTCATTGTGTGTGATGAAAAATTATGTTTAATGCATCATATTTACGTTTCCATTTATTTTTTTTTATAATTTAAAAAAATTTCAATTATTTCCATATTTAATGTAGTAACATGATTTTTCTACATTTATGGTATTAAACATGACTTTTCATCAAACACAATGGATCTAGTTTTGAAAATCTTGGCGTCACGAATCCGTAGGATTTGGAATCACTCAATTTCGAATTCATATGAGATAAATATGGTTTTTTGAAGTTTTTATGTAAAAAAAATGTAAAAAAAAAAATAGAAGAGAGAAAATGACGAATTTGTTATTAAATAAAAGCTAATCAGACCTTAATTATTGTCACATAAACCTGTTGGCTATTTCCCTAAAAGTTGTGAAACGTAGACTAAAAACAAATTTCATGATTTTATTTTGGTTATTTTGCTACAGTGCCCATAATTTTTTTTAATTTATCCCTATGTCAAAGAATATTGTAGGTTTTCAGTCTTAGCGAGAGATGCATAATTAGTTAATATTTTATTTTATAAGTGTCTTACTACTTAAATGCGTTTGAGGTTTACCTAATATCCAAAAATAAAATTAAAAAAAAAAATTTGAATAATCTATCATTAATCGAGATCATAAAAAAAGTAATAGACAACTTTGGATGAAAAGAAAAATTAGTAAAAATTGATTAGCTTGTGTTAGCCGTTGACCAAAATTTTTGCTAATTTTTGGGTACTGATCAACTTGAACTAACCCGAAAATTAACCAATGTCTAGTGATCACCAGAAATTAATTTTCTGATTATTAAGAATTTTTTTTAAGTATACAAGGATAAGGGCCAACTTGTTTTCCAAGAGCCGTATTAAACAGACGATGAGACAACGTTGGGGCATTTAAGTTTTAGAAAATAATCAATTACGTAAACAACAAATAAATAATCTATATGCAAATATGGAGTTGGCGCTTGAGGCTGGTCCACAGAGAACGTACTTGCGCATTTATAACAGAAATAAGACACGCCAAATAAGACAATGCAATGCAGATGTAATGTAAAGCAGAAAACTCGAGGGCAAAAAAAATAGAGTAAAATACTGAATAATTTTCATTTGATTCAAAAGAAGAAAAAGAAAAGGCAAAATGGCCTTTCACAGCTTCTCTTTGCTGCTTCAACTACAACTTTTTTGCCTTGTTATGATTTCAAGGCAAAGAAGCTATAGTGGAAGGAGCAAAAAGAAGCTTTCCCAATTAAGGCCTTGGTGGTTACACTTATATGAGAAACTATAGCACAGTATATTACAACACCCAGGATAACAAAATGCTACAAATATGGCTACACTAACTACATGTGTGTACAAAACATTTGATCACCAAAAAATCAAGTCTCCACCATCATTCTTTTTTCTTTTCTTTTTTCTTTTTTTAGGGGAACTCCACCATCATTCTGTTAGACCCTGATAATCTATAGTTGGCTCTAAAAATGTTGCTTTCAATTTAAGGATAGAAGAGAACCGAATGACCAAACCTCAATTTTGATGGCCATTTTGCGACAATTTTGACTTATACTTGTCGGCTTCTTTGGGGTCAAGGATCTCAAAAGCGCCGAGTATGCACTTCCGGTACGAGAAATCTTCCATGGTTCCGTCGTCTCTCACCAACATGAAGCAACGCGAGCTTGGGTGTTTTGGGTGATTCGCAACTTTAATGGACTTAGCTCCCGCGCCGATTTTCGAGTTCATTTTGGGATGAAAACACAAACCCATCATTACGGTTGAGTAGTCAAGCTCGTTAAGGTTGCTGTTTATTTGGCACCTGCGTCGAAAAACGGTAGCAAAAACATGAAAAGAAAAAATACTTGGTATAAATGTTTCCTATATCATAAATATGTCCAATCACAAGGCTAAATAATAATAATAATAATAATAATAAACTTTAAATCCTAAAGTCCATTTGTTTTGGTCTTTTTGTACTCGCTTGTTCTTGTTTTCCGGCTTTTCCGTGTTGAATTAATAAAGTTCCGATGTTTCTTTTAAAAAAAAAATCCTAAAGTCCAACTACTCTGCCCATTTTTAATGTAGCTTTTCTGTTATTATACTCGGTTTTTTTTATTGTAATTTTCAGTAATAGGCAAAGTTTGAGGGAAAATAGAGCAGGAAATATTTTAAGTAAAAATGCATGTCTACAATCACAGGCTTAAATCATGATAAGAATAAATAATAAACCTAGAGTCAGAATTTTCTTGTCAAATTTTTTATGGAGCTTTTCTGGTATTAATCATACTCAGATTTTATTCAATAATAAAAAACATATCGATAATAAGCAAAGTTCAAGGGTATGTGACTTACTCTTGCAAGATATTGTTCAGTGCATAGTTGAGATTCCAAATATCTTTCACCTTGAAGAGCCTCCTTAGCATCTCCTTTGTGATACCCAACTTATCCTTGCCCTTTGAGGAATACCTTTTGTACTTGTTGTACAAAAGCTGAGCGAAATTTACCGTTAAATGATTATCAGCTTCGGGGTTTTTGACAGAATTAGGCTCCTCAGAACTCGTGCATTGCCTCAGTAACTCGAACACATCTTTAGGCTTATCAATCTCGTGACCCTGGTTCGGTGAAAATTCCGTTAAAAAATAAATAAATAAAGGGACTCGTACGTGAGAGAAGGGAAATAGAACATGCATTGATTTGGAAAATAAAAAAAAATAAAAATAAAAACACGACCCCGAAATCGTAGAACACATTCATTCTATAGCCCAAGAAAAATTACGTAGTTACAATAAATAGGAAGATGATGCGACTTCAATTTCCAGCTCCGTAGTCCCAGATAATATGACCATCAGGATCTTAGATAGGTGTTGGATTTAGAATAATTAGAAGTTCTTATTACCATTTATTCTAAATTTAGTTTCTACCTAAAAGTGTCCTAAACTTGAAACATATGACTCGTTGGATCCTTAATGGCTAAAAAGTCAGTGCAGCCGGATGCCCTTTTCTTTTTTTTTCTTTTTTGTGTCTAGCTGTGGTGAACAGTAGAATCATAGCTTGCTCTTCTAGTTTGGTCTCTAGGGGAATTTTGGTCTAGTCATATTTTCCCATTGTTTTACACTGTTGAGGTAGAAGCCATATTGCATGCGTTATTAGTCATATATTTTCAGATTCCTGTTTCCATAATAGCTAATAAGAAAAAACAGTATTTAGTGTGTCGGATCCAATATTCACATTGCAACAACCTTGAACTCAAACAAAACAGAAAGGGACAAAGAGTTTTACCTTTCCAGAATATAAAAGTTCAAATTGAGCCCCAGTTCCAAGAGGTGGGATATTCCCCCACGAAAGAGCTTCGATAGAACCTTCGAGACCATCTATCACCTCATTCTTTGCGGCTTTTATGAAGCAATTCGCCGGGGTCTGCAATGTGTTACAAAAGCGAAGTTGAAAAGCATGTATCTATTTGTTTATAACTACAACCGACGTTTAGTTTAAGGACTAACCGAAAAACATGCTTGCACAAGAGGCGACGCAGTAGACGTGTGATCTTTCTGTTGAGCAAAGCCCTTGGAATTTAGCCCGACAAATTCTCCGGTGGCCGACAGAGAATTCGCAACGAGTATTAGATGTTGCGGAAGTACGCTCTTTCCCACATCTGATACGGCAGACTCCAAGTTCTGCACCGAGAAAAATGTTATTTTGGATTATTTAGTAATATATTGATCTGTAAATAGACTAAAAATTATAACCTTTTGGGAAGAAAAGCATAGGTTGGAGTAAATTTGGGCTTTTTCAAGAGTTTTGAGTCTCATATACCAGTTTTATCTTGGAATTTTTTTTTTTTTTTTTTTTTGGTTGCTCGATGATTTCTCGTCAAAATTCTTTCATTGATTAAATGCTCCCTACACTAAAATATAATAAATAAATAGAAATTTATATTTTGTTCTATAGATAATACCTGTTTCACCTTTTTTTTTTTTGCTCAATGATTATTTATCAAAATGCTTTCAACGGTATCGATTTGTAAGTACATAATAAATAAATGCAATTTATCAATATGCTCACACAAATTACATAATAAAAAAACAATTTGTAATTTTTTTTTTATGAAGAGAGATGAAACTCACATTGAGAAAATGTTTAAATCCAGCACCGATTCCATAGGTGACACAGAACTCGTTTACATTCTCAGGACGACTTCGTGACCAATCAATCAAATCCATTATTGGAAGACAGTTGTCTATAAGCACACTCCAGAATGTTCTAGATCTCCGGCCTCTTTTGCCCAACATAGTAACTCTCATGTAGAGTTCACCACAATGATTCGGAACAGTAGATTTCGATGCCCAGTCTTTCCACAAGATATCAACTCGCTTTATCTCTTGGAATCCTAAATTTACCATTAACGAACATGTAAGAAATTCAGGGACAAAAAGAAAAGTTTCGAAAGATGAGATAGCCTTTACAGAAATCTACTATACGCCCGAGTGCAAAGAGATATGATATTAGGATATACATAGGATTCTCAAGGCTAAATTCGCCCATACACCAGAAACAGCTGATTTTTATATTAGTTTGGGACCGAACCTTTTACAAATGTTCCAAGGAGGTAAGGTATGATTAAATTCTGAATAGATTTCAACTCTACTGTTGAATCTGTAGAGCTTTCACTAACCGCCACAGAAATGCAATATGTATCATCGTCTTCCACGTCAGACACAGTACAACTCCTAGAAGCAAAATGTATCAACAAAGTCAAAACTAGAGAGATATAGGTAGAATAATAAAAGTGTGTGATAATGGCAAAATGAAGTATTGAGACGGTAAATTTTTCATGCAAAACATTGTATTTTTTTTTAAAGATTACATGATATATTAGCAGTGCAAAGCGCATCTGAAACTATTGACCAATATTACATAATTTATAATAAATCTTAAGGAGACATGTATTTCTGCAACTCATGAGACTCGAACCCATGAGCTCTCCGTCGAGATATGTGTGAGATTACCCATGCAAAACATTGTATAGTTGCAAGTTTTTTTTTTAAAGAAAGATTCAACTATGGAGAAAGAAATCGATTATTGTTACGATTCTATTGTGTAAAACAAGCATTGTAAATACTAAGATTCTAAAATAGGACACGTTTTAGCTATAGTATGAAGTAATTATAAAATGCATTTTTTTTTTTTTTGAAGAAATAAATTCTTTTATTGAAGAAAAATATTGGTACAAAAAAATAGTAAATATTTTTGTTTGTATATAGTAGAGAGCCATAATATAGAAGAGGAATAGCTTACTTGCTAGTTATCAGCATGTTCGGTAGGACAACTTTTGATTTTTTTGTCGCACTGCTACACCTCTGGTACATTGAGTCAATTACCGATTCCACATTCAATCTTCTTTTTGTCAGAGCATTCTGAAAAAGGTATCAAACGATCTTTAAACCAATACACTACACCATTTGAAGAGGAAAAACTAAACAAGACAAAACAAACAAAAAAACAAAAAAAAACAAAAAGAAAGAGTTTAAAATTATTAATCACCTTGCATACATGGAAATGGCAAACCCAAGGACTCAGGCGGTTCTTGCCACTAGACCGCGGCGTGAAGCTGAAATCAACACAATACAATCAATTAGACAGACGAAGAAAAACAAAAAAGACAAAATCCCAAGCAACAAAGTTCAGAAACAAACATAATCGCGACCGAAGAAGTAACGTCCTTGAGCAAAACTCTCTCCAAGTGACCTTTGACTTTCAGAGCTCCTAATTCGAACCCGTGCCTCAATCTTCCAAGTTCGCCGGATAAATACAGCGACATGGTTTGGTCGCCGGTACTTTTTCTCGAACCGCACTCGAGCGCGTTCTGTTTCACCAAGCGATATACAGTTCATATTACCTTTTCTTGTTACTGTATTGTATGAGATTGAATCTCGTGTTGTGTTGAGATTGTATTCAAAATAGGATTTTCAAACTCAGAACATGCATGAGATAAATATTCAAGATGGTCTAGGAAGCATAACATAATGAAAACGAGTGAATACAGAAGAAAAAAAAAACTACACAGAAGAAGGAAAAAAAGTAGCGCAAAAGATTATTATTAATGCATTTAATTCCGACCGAGCTGAGTCGAGCCGAGTTAAGGAATCCAATGTAAGAACTATACAATACTTAATGGCATGTAATGTAATTGTAAAGGGTACATTTTGGAGCAATGTTGATATCAAACTCAGACCACGTTCAATATGTATTGGACATACACAGAGTCACAAAATAACATAATTACAAGCATCAAAACAATAAACATTTGTAGCATGAATACATCAATCGAAACACATATCACAACCATAATCTAAAGACGCTTCGCTCGATCTTTTACACTTACATTTGTATATTTTTTTATGTATTTATGACGCATGAAGAAATACATTCATTTTCTGGTTGTAAAATGTGATGAATGGAATAAACCCAGAAAACAATAGAAGATGTTTCGCATACCTTCAGATTCAACAGCGGAGACGTTTCGAGCAAGCTAACGGGCTGATCTAAAGCACTGTACGCGGCTTCCGACAGAGCACAACCAGCCAGAACGCCGACAGGATGGCCTGCGATGGCACGATCAACATCGCCGACGTTGTTAGTATTGTACGAGAGCTGAACGAGCTGATTCCCGTAAGCGCTCCTGACTGTGCCGTCATAGGCCATGTAAATATCTCGCATGAAGAACATGAGCTTCCGCGTGAGAGTCCCGGGAAGCTGAGCATTGTCGCTGAACGAGCTGTCCCGGGTCGTCACGGAGTGAGCGAAGGACTCGAGCGGGTTCAACCCCGTCAGGAAAGAGCTCTTCACCACGCCAAACGGGACGTACTTCGCGTAAGTCTCGCGGGAGCTCGCCGACTTGTGGTCATTCCATCCGGCGCACGAGAGCTCGCGGGGGAACCGGAACGAAAGCGGAGTCAGCGAGCTCACCGCGCCGAGGCACATGCTCTGCTGGACCAGCTTCATGATGTTCCCCTTGCTTCCGGATTTGAGCATGGCGAGCAGAGAGTTATCTCTCTCGGCGTATTTGAAGACGCGTGTACTCACGTCCCTGAATACCCTCTTGAACGCTTCGACCGAGGCTTGGCTGACTGCAGCCGACGTCTGTCTCTCGAGGCACAACTGCTCGGCTTGGTCATAGAGGGAGCTCGGGCTTGGAAGATCAACGAATCTCTCGGAACTGTTCAGGAGCTGCTGGTAAGCACACGCCCTTTCGGCTTCCTCTAGGCCTGAGAGCACTTCATTGGTCAAGTTCTCGCGGGAGCGAGGGTCGGCGGCGAGGCTCAAGTCGAGAAGAGAGACGCTGAGACCGACAGTCGAGAACCACTGACAGAGGACATCTTGTGCGGTGTAGAGAGTCTCGAGAACCTCTCCACCAAAACGCTTTGCGAGGTTATGGAAGAGGTTTCCGTCTGCGTTGTTACTAAGCCATGAAGAACCGTCTGACGAAGCCGATATGAGCAGCCCGTTCTCGACACGGACGCCGCTTGGCTCGAACGAATAATCAAACCCCCGAGGCAGGATCATGTTGAACACCTGCTTTCCAGTCCAGGCAGGAGTGCCGACATTGATCGACGGAGCTTTGATGATCGCCGGAAAAAGCTCGGGCGGGTCCCGGCAGAGCATCTCCAGCTGTTGCTTGTTGTACAAGTCAACGACACAAGTGTCGTCCAACATCAGGTACGCGGCAGTGAGGCTGTCGTGACTGAGCGAGAGGAGACTCTTACCGCTCTGCCCATTAAATAATTGCTTGTCCAGAGCAACGAGGTCTTTCAGTTCGCTCCTTGTGTCGACGGACTGAGGCACGTAGCCGTGAAGGCAGTCTCCGTCGAAATCTCCGCGGAACGGTGAACAGCAGAGCGGATTTAGTGACAAGACTGAAGAGGTTTGAAGTACCTTCGCCGATAGAGCGATCATCGAGTGTTGGTGAATCGACGGAGGTCGGTTCACCAACACCGTGTCTCCGTCGCACAGAGGCCGGTAGATCGTATCCCCAATATGTAGCTTATCGGTCGGCCGAACCCGAACAACTGCATGTTCCCTTTTGACAAATATCGCTCCCTCCTCGAAGAGACTCAGATTCCAACCCTCGCCGAGCTTTTTGAGGTTTCGCCGATTCAGAATCTCGGGAACAAGCATCCTCTCTGCTATGTGAGACGGTACACCGATTTCGGTTAGCTTTATCTTGGGGTCTCCGTGAACCACCATTCTGAAGCAATTATCGCTTCGTTTGGCCAGAACGACTTCTTTGACCCACTTCAAGCCGGAGATTTGCGAGGGACAGTCTGTTTTCTCTTGTTGGGGCATAATATGATCATCTTTCAAGGATTGCCCAGAGTAAAGCTGAAATCAAGGAGTTAGACTTTCAGTTAGAAGCTTCCTTTTTTTATAGATTATTTACATTATTTACCCAAAACAAAAAAATAGGTAGGCTTGCCTTAGAAGCTTTGAATGTCTCATAAACACGAGAACCCAACTCATTAGCTGTCCCCCGAAATCCTACCACTCTCCTGTAACCGCTCGTGAGTTTATCCTAGAATCAATAATTCGCATGACTACGCAGTTATGAACCAAAATCAGTCAAGGAAAAGTAAGTACGTATGAACTTGACTTACAAAAGTCAGCCGGCGTTCATTAGAAACTCCATGAACAAACTCTTTGACGCGATGGCGATTCGGAGTTACCGGAAAACAGTTCACATACATTGACTCGGGGCTCGGAATAAACTTCTTGAGGAAGTTGGAATCGAGATCTTTTATCAAGAAATGAACCTAAAATCAAGCAATAGGCATTGTCATTAAACAAAAATCAGGCAATATATTTAAATTAAGTGAAAGAAAACACATAATACCTGAGCATGTGACAATACTCTCTTCATTGTATTTGCGCTACATTCTTCTAAGTGAGGATCAGTTGGTAAAAACTTCCAATATGTTTCGGAAATTTCTTTTGATCTCCTTTGTGCACATATCTCTGCAACGATCGAACTTTTTTTGAAGTCTTCGGCCGAGGAGACTTTAAATTTCATTCTCGGGTAAGTTCCCTGCAGCATTGACAACAAATTTAGATTTTCCTTTTTGTGGGAGACAAGGATAGAAGAAATAAACAAAGAGCTTTACCGACTTACATTGCAATGATTGCAATCCGTTTGTTGATCAACAGGCACCTGGAATTTTTATCAACAATGTATGTTAGAGATTTTTACTTATTGTCGGATTCTTTAGAACAAAAAATTACTTTCTGATGATAAAGTTTAATTGATTGAATATTGTATGAATATTTCCTTGCGTTAAAAAATTGTTACTTATTAACATTTAACAACAATATAATACAAGCTTCAAAAAAATAAATTTAGCAATGCGTCAGGTAATTGTCTTTTTTGAACTACGGATAATATTCGTTGATCTCAATTATACAATTTAAATGAAAAGGAAGAATCTTTTTTACATAACTGAAAGAATTTGTTGCATTCCTTCAATAAAAAAAACTTAGAACAAACTTCTAACGCATTCAATCTATACAGAGCATGAAGAGTGTACCTGACCTTGGCCCGATTTTCTTTCCGGATAGATTTACACCCCGGACAAATCTTATTTAGAATCTTGGTGATTTCCGGAAGAAAATGAGGATTTAAAACGGTAGACACTAAATTTATACGTCCAAAATGGCCTATAAGAAAAAGAAAAAAATAAATAAATAAATAACACATTCTAGGTTATCTTCAGCAAACAATGAGAGTTCCATGTAAAAAGTTACATCCATACCTTCGCAGTACTTCATATTTGTGGCGCCACATGTTAAACAAGTGGCTGATGGATTAGGAAGGCCCAACCTTGAATCGGTTACCTCACTTGATGACTCAATTTGCACAGCACAACTATTTTCCTGATTTAAGAAAAAAAAATCTATATCGCATCTCATTCAAGTCATCACAAAATCCAATTATACGTGTACTCTACAAATTTACTTTTGTTACTGCAAGTATAATTTATGCACAAGTCGTGGAAGTAACTTCGGACCCATCCTATACTCAAGAGCTTACCTAAAATTCGCTCCGCTCGACAAAATTTTAAAAAATTCATATATATATATATATATATATACCTAGTTATAAGTATAATATACTGTAAATAGAAGATGATAAAGGCTTACAATATCATCTTGAGTTGCGATGCCAAATCTAATGCCCGTCAAGCGACAAAGGGGGAGTCGATCTTCTTCACTGAGTCTCTTCTCCATTGCTAGGCCGTCAGAAACAAATCAAGCACCCTGAAAAAGAAATGGCCAGATTCAAATAAACAAGTTACCACACACTTACGCATTTCAATCGGTAGATGAAAACAAACTCAGAAAAGTGCCCAAGAGAGAGAAAATATGAACTTTAACGAGAAAAACCCAAGAATTATCTAATGCCTAAAGTCTCAGTATGTCAAGCATAGTTTCTAGACATTGGATAGTCTAAATCATGACACAGTAATTAATCACAGCAAACCAAGAACAGGGATGAAAACAGTGAGCTTATATTCATAATGATGTCCTGTCCATTATGAGATAAAGATGTATAACAATCCTATATAAAAACAAATATAAAAAATAGTACAAAAAAAATTAAAAACCTTTAACCCCCTGAAGAAATAAAATAACTAAAACCTCTTGTTCACAAAGGCATATCACAATTCATCAAACATTCATCTGCCAAATAGTTAATATTTTAATGGAAAAAAGAATGTAAAGTTTACTTGAATGACCAATCTCCAAAATCAGATGCAAATACAGACGAAACGGAATTAACTTCTCGAGTTTCAGAGAGTACAAATAGTGTTTAGATGTCAAGATCCTTTTACATTCATATGTCGAGTAATAAGGTCAATCCAACGATTCGCTCTCCAAAATAAATAATTAAAAAAAAAAGGACTTAGTTATGTTGAGGAAGAGAAAGAGAAAGGAAGCCTACGAACACTGCAACTTCCGGACTAACTTATTTTCTACACAGTAACGGAGAAAGATAAGAAGCAAAGAAGAAGAAGAAGAAGAAGAAGATGAAAATCCGAAAACGGACAAAAAAAAAAAAAATACTTACGGGAAACTCAAGCTATGATCCACTCTTTTAAGTGTTTATGTAGAAGATTCAGAGTATAAAAACGAAATGACAACATGCCTTAAATAGAAAAGGAAACCCTAACAAATATCAAGGCGTTACAGAAATCCTTTAGTTCCTACCAGGAAAAAAAAAAAAAAAAAAAAAAAACTCGTAAACTTCCACAAGCCTTTTGCTAACCACATTGACCAATCACAACATGCAAAGAAGCGAGTTTAACAAAGAGGCGAAAATTCATCGGCTGCGAAAACTCAGAGCCAGAGCAATAATAGATTTTCAGTTTCGCGAAACCAGTGCTTATGATCAAATCATCCAAATACAACCAAACAGAACATTTGCGAGATAAAAACAATGTTAACAATCACTCTCATGGTTTAACACCTAATATGCAGAGAGAAAGAGACTGACCGAGTGCGAGCTTGTTTTCTGAGGCCTGAGAGACTGTTGATTCCCAGACTAGAGAGAGAGAGAGAGAGAGAGAGAGAGAGACGAATAAAAAGACGAAAGGTTTCTAAATAGTACTCAGTTTACGACTGAAATCTCTGACCACTTCCCAAGAAATTGTATTATTTGGCCTTTTTAGTTTTTTTTTTTTTTAGTGCACGTCATTTTTTTTATTTGCTTGTTATTCATGATGCTCCATTTTCCCTTTTCGTACGAATTTTCTTTCAAAATAATGGAAAAATAATATAACAATGACATTTGTAACTAATTAACACATGTGATTTTGTATCAACAATTTTTAGGGATATTGCCAAATGACTTATATGGCAATAATTTAAGGTCTGATTTGTCTTTATTTATTAACAAATTCGTCACTTTCTCTATCCTATTTTTTTCAAATAATTTTTTTTTCATCAAAACTTCAAAAATTCGTATTTTTCTCATACAAACTCGAAATTGAGTGATTTCAGATCCTACAAATTCATGACGTCGAGATCTTCAAAATAGATCCATTGTGTTTGATGAAAAATTATGTTTAATGTATCATATTTACGTTTCCATTTATTTTTTTGATAATTTCAAAAAACTTCAGTTATTTTCATATTTAAGATAGTAACGTGCTTTTTCTACATCTATGATATTAAACATGATTTTTCATCAAACACAATGGATCTATTTTTTAAGATCTCGGCGTCACGGATCCGTAGGATTTGGAATCACTCGATTTCGAGTTCATGTGAGATAGATATGATTTTTTGAAGTTTTTATGTAAAAAAATGTAGGAAAAAAGTAGGAGAGGGAAAAAGTTGGAATCACTTAATTATTGACACATAAACCTGTTAGCTATTTCCATAAAAGTTGTGAAACGTAGGCTAGAAACAAATTTCATAGTTTCATTTTGGCTATTTAGCTACACTGCCCTATAACAATTAGTGGTAATATTTAAAATCTCTTCTTCTATTGGATTTATTTGTATAAAATAAATGAATTATTGTATATGCTAAATATTTAAATTAAAAATAAATGTATAATTACAAAAAATAACCAATGTTTTAATAATGATGACTACATATAGTCGGACTTGGAAAGAGGCTTGTCAATGAGTTATTTTACATTTTGAGTTACTTTACATCAATGAAGGGGAGTAACTCTAATTCAAGGCTATGAAAACAATGAAAATGATATTTATCAGCGCCATCAGCACGCTGATACGGACACATAAGGTGGAGTTCATTGATGTATCTTACAATGATAGCGTTGAAGCTACCAATCCCTAAAACGGACTATGTAATGTACTTTATCCGCTAGTAGGCATTTTAACAGATGTTTTTTTTGTATCAATATGAATAATGCCTAGCAATACTCTGAAAACAAAAGAGAGAACGCTTGAAATTGAACCACAAATAAAATTTTAAAATATATGTGTATGCACATGTTTACAAAACTACCCAATAAGTCTAACTTACTCTAGCTTCAAAAGAGAAATCACTTGCCAATAATTTATTTTGCATTTTGATTTTTTAGTACACCTAATGTAAAATTCCCTTTTGTTTTATTGTTTATATTCAATATCGCCGATTGTCCTTGTCGTTTGACATTTCATTGAAAACGAGAAAAAATTAAGAAAGGTTTATTTTGACACGTCTATATTAAACTATGAAATTAGTTTCCTACTTACCATTTCTTCGTGACCGATTTGGTACTAGATGTGTCAAGATGGAATATAACTAGGGTTCAAACTTTCATTTTATAAAAGCGATTTGTAACAAAATAGCCAATTTGAATGGATGCAATTAAGAGAATAGCCAAACTACGGGTTTTATCAAGAGAATGGTGTTGGTGATTAATGCACCTTAAATAACCAATTTAATGTGGAAAAGAATAATTACGCTAACAAGAGCTAATTATTAACATGGTTATTAAACAAGATCTAGATTACTTAATTAATTAATCATAAGAAACTTCATCAAGCAACCATATAAGATAAAAGACGAGTTTAAGAAAACTTACAGTTTTTTGCTCATGAACCGAAAGCTTTCACAATCTGTCTTCGCCTTGAACGTACGAGCATCCACACGATCAGATATGGACCTCATCCTTCAAGGACTCGATGTGATTACACCAAAGTCTTCCGAAACGTAATCTTCAAGGAAGATAAGACAAAAGAGTGGGCTTCGTTATATCTCACTAGATCAGAAAACGGGGTGTTTCGATCTTTCTCTCTTATTTCTAAGAATGGAATTGAAGAAATTTCGAGGGGAAGGAGTAGAGGAATTAGGTCGGCACACTCATGGGAGAGAGGCCACGAAATTCCTTGGCAATTTTGGTTAGATTTTGCTTGACAACAGCCATCTATATATAGCAGTTTAAAAGGTATCTTTATAAAATATTCCAGAATATTCTAAAAGATATTATTTCATTTTATTGTGTTCACACTAGTGGATTAAATCTAAGCCATTGGATCTCAACAAGCGAATCCTATTTTTTCTCTCATCCGTCAGATCAGTATCTATGAAACGAGTGAGTTATGAGTTCAGCAGTGTTTCGGTACTCAAATTCGGGTTACCTGTCTCGAGGGGTCGAGCCTCGTATTTATAGGCGACCAAGGGACGTTTTGAAGGCCCCTTGGCCGAGTGAAGTTGAGCCGGACATTGGCTGAATGAGGCTCACTCGGCCAATAGCCGAGAGAAGCGTTTGGGCCGGCCAATGGCCGAGTGAAGATGGGCAGGCCATTGACCGGATGAGTTTCGCTCGGCCGAGTGCCGAATGAGTCGTCTTGGCCGACCAATGGCCGAGTGAAGCTGGGCCGGCCATTGGCCGGGTAAGTTTCTCTCGGCCTAGGGCCGGGTGAGGCGTCTGGGCCGGCCAATGGTCGAGTGAAGCTGGGCCGGCCATTGGCCGGGTGAGTTTCTCTCGGCCAAGGGCCGAGTGAGAGGCCTGGGCCTGCCAATGGCCGAGTGAATCTGGGCCGGCCATTGGCCGGGTGAATTTCTCTTGGCCAAGGGCCGAGTGAGAGGCCTGGGCTGGCCAATGGCCGAGTGAATTTGGGCCGGCCATTGGCCGGGTGAGTCCGTCCGGTCGCTCGAGCAGCCGGTAGCGTTGTCGGGTCTCCCTGGGCCGATAACATTAGCCCCTCGAGTTTGCCGCCAAGCGTAGCCCGTGCGGTAAACTCAAGTGAGCTTCGTCTCGTCGGATCACCTCTCGTTGAACCGGTAAGTCCCTTTTCCTTAGTTATTTTATTCTTTTTCCGATGTCTTTTCTCGTTACACGTGCTCATGGGGTCCCCCAATCACCTATCGGCACGTGGGCCCCCTGAGGACATTTTCACATTTTTCCTTGACAATTCGCACGAGACCTTAGACGATCTCTTGGACCAATTTTCACCGCCTCCCATTGATCATCAATTCCTCCTGACTTTGGGCTTGGATTTCTCCGGCCGGGCGACGATGGGCTCGGGCGACAACGACTCTTCCTCCGTGGATGCGTGGTTGACAGGTGAGGACGTCCAACCGGCGGCCGGCCACGCTATCGCGCCACCTAGGCCGGCCGAGCAGGCCCCGGGCGACGCAGGGCGGGGAAGGGCCTGCACGTCCCGGACGACGGGCGCACGACCGAGGGACGCGCCCAGGAGCGCCTCGGCGGGCCGCGCGCGACAGACCCGACCGGGACGTGCGCCGATGAGGCCGTCTCGCTGCGCACTGGCAGCGCTGGGGGACTGTCTGCGCCAGGCGGGGCCGCGCCGGGCCGGGAGTGCGCTGGGGACGAGGCGCCGGTGCCAGACAAGGGCGGTCGGGTGGATGCTAGTGTCGGCGACGGGCTGCGCCGACTGGGCGACGCTGAGGGGCCGCGTTCGGCCGGGAGCGCGCCGGAGGTGACGCGCCGGCGGAGGGCGGCCGGGCAGGCGCCGGTGCCGAAGACGAGATGCGCCGGCTGGGCAACGTTGGCCGGGGGGCGGCGGCCGAGGTGTTGCCCGCCCAAACCCTAAGGGTTGGCGGGCTAGGGCTGTGCGAGGACAGCCCACCCAGTCACGGGACGGGCCACGCTGCTGGGTCGGAGGGGTGCGTCCCTAGGCTGGGGAGGCGCGCCATTGGGCCGGGGGAGAGCAAGGGAGGCCCAGACGACCTACGCGCGCGAGGGGGTACCCCGGCCGGGCCTATCACCCGGGAGTTGGGCCCTGTTGGGCCGAGCGTAGGTGAGGCCGGCCCAATGGTTTTGGGCGCTCAAGATGGGGGCCCGGACGGGTCCATTGGGCATGGAGCGCACGAGGGGTTCTGCCCGACCAGGCCAAGCGTAAGCGGGGAGGCCCTTCTGGCCGGCCCGGGCGCGGGCGAGGGAGCACGACCCGCCGGCCCGGGTACCGGCATGGGGGACCACCCGGCCGGCCCAGGCGCGGGCGAGGAGGCCCGACCGGCCGGCCCGGGCGCGTGCGATGGAGCACGACCGGCCGGCCCGGGTGCCGGCGTGGGGGACCACCCGGCCGGCCGAGGCGCGGGCGAGAAGGCCCGACCGGCCAGCTCCGCCCCGGCAGCCCGCCTTGCCGGTCCGGGCGCACGCCGAGACGATGATCTCACCGACTCGATGGGTCACGCTGTGGATGCCCCGACCTGCCTTGAAGACTCAGCGAACCCGGAGGGCTCAGGTGAGTCTCTTCTACTTCGTTCGTCGACGACCGAGGTGCGCACTTTGACCACCCGAGAGGAGGAGCGCGCCTCGTCATTCCCTATCGGAGAATCAGCGATTCGAGGCGGCTTCGACTGTTCCGGAGTTGACTTCCCGACTTCCCTTTCACTCGCAAGCTTCAGGGGCCTGAGGAAGCGATTCCACATCCCGTCATCGGTATCGTTATTACGACCGCTACCCTACGACCTTCCGACTCGTCCGCGACGGGGATACGCCGTTATCCACGAGGCGAGTCTCCGCGGGGGGCTACGGCTGCCTTTCCAGCCCGTGATCCAAGATCTTTTAGTTCGATTGAACGTCCACGCGTCGCAGATGTCCCCATCTTTCTACCGTGTGGTGGCGGCGTGCCACATGATGCTTCACCGAGCGAAGGGCCAAGCCCTGACGGCCGACGATATCAGGAATCTTGTGTCCGTCTACGACGTCCCCGGGAAGCCTGGCTTCTACAAGGTCCAACATCGCAAGCGCTTCCCCTTACACACCAAGCTATCTTCCAAACACCGTTATCCTTGGGTGTGGGTATCCAAATCCACCTTTGGGGCGGCGCCTCTCGTCTTTGGCCCTGCGGCCGACTTCCTGGCCGACCGGGGCACTGAGAGCTCCGAGCTCGCGCTTGTGATTGGAGCTGTTCCGGACTCGAGGCAACAAGGGTCGCTCTTCAAATCCCCGGATCTTATGGCGACTACCAGATGGTTCGTGCCTGGAGATGAAGCTCCCCGATGCCCTAGCCTTGGTGCAGAGGTTATGGAGGACCCCGAGTCTGAGGCGAGGGGTTCGTCTGCTCCCCTCCCTGACGTGGGGGGTACTAACCATATATATGCTTTTGCGCTATCGCAGCTTTCTATTGTTTACGCTTAATGTTATGTTATAACCGATTGACGCCTTTTCTTTTCTTTTTTGGCAGATACCATGGTCCGGGATCGTTCGCGTGCGCGAGTGCCAAGGGTAGAACCTACTGCCGAAGTTGTGGCCGCGGCTCGTTCCCGAGTTGAGGTTCGTCGCGGGGGATCACCGGTGCGGGCGAGGAATGAGGCGATCTCTTCGAACAAGCAACCGTCGTCATTGATCTCCCTCGGTTCACCCTCCAGCCATAAGCGTGCTCATACGTCGGCAGTGCCAGACGGCATGGATTCGATGCTCCTAGCGGAGGCGGCGGAGCTGAGAGGCCAATGTTCCCAGGGAATCCTTGAAACCTCCCTACGAGATTTTAAGGGTCTCCTGACGACGAGCGACCTCGAGTACTTCCAAAACAGGATCAGCGACGCTCAAAGGTATGATCCGCTTGTTCGACTTACATGCAGCCATTACACTTATCCTGATTGTACGTACATCACCCTCTTTCGCATATGTTTGCGCGTCAAGAACAAGGCGACCGCATTCTCCGAGACCTGTTGTGGTGAATGCAGATCATGAAGACGGACATGGAGAGTGCGGCCGCCGACCATGCCGCCGCTCTAGTGGGGGTCCGGACTGCCCAGGAGTTTCAGGCGCTCGAGGAGGAGTCGAAGCGAACCCGCGAGGAATTGATCGCCGAGAGATCACTGCGTATGGCTGAACAGGCGTCTCGGGAGAAGGCGGAGCAAGCGGCCGACATTTTCTTGGGGGAGACGAAGAAACTTCAAGCGGCGCTCTCAGGCCGAGACGAGGAGCTGAAGATCGTTCATGCTCGGCTATCGGCGAGCGAGATCTCTCGCGTCAAGGCGGAGAGGGAGAGGGATTATTCTACTAGTGGAGATGCAGACCCTCATCGAAGAGAAAGATGACATCGTGCGATCCAAGGCGGACCTAGAGGATGATTGGGACCTCGCGTTGGAAGAGGCTCGTTACGCGGCGGCCATACGGGTTCGAGACGCGACCGCGAAGGAGAACCCGTCTCGCGGGACCACCTTTTCCTTCTTCGATGCCATATTTCCTCCTTTGGACGACGCGCCACAGGTGGATGACCCACGTCCCCAGGCTCCCGCGGAGGCTGCTCAATCAGCGAACCGCCCGCTCGACGAAGAGGCCACCAATGGGTCGGGCGCCCTTTTCCCCGAGAACGATGAGGAGCACATCGACTTCGGTTCTGAGTAGTCGGCTTTATTTTGGTTTCCCGCGCACTTGTTTAGCGCTTGCCTTGTTTTTCCTTTCGGATATTTGTTATATTTTCTTTTGTTGGATATTTGTCGTATTTCCTTTTCTTTCCGTTGGGTTGTTTATGCAACATTGCTTGTTTTAGCTAAAGCTTTTTCCGGTTTATCATGCGTCTTATTTTCTCGATTTACTATGCTTAGCGTAATCGATTCGCGTAATCCGACTAGTGCGTGTCTTACGACCCCCGGTTTACTATATCTAGCGTAACCGGTTTACACGGCTTAGTGCCACACTTGGCGGCGAGGTTTTCCGCGGACGCAGGCTAGACCAGTTTCGCCGGGCAGCTGCGAGTATTTGCCGTTCATTCGTGACTCGCTGCCTATCGGCGCGTGCGAGCTGAACGGCTGTCGCGCCCATCTTCCTGCACGTACGCTACATGTCGACGTGCGTGTTGTGTGCCAGAACGGGCTCGAGGCGAGCGCAGTTCGCAGTGAGTGCGATACTTGTCGGTACGCGTATCACGTTTTGGGTTTTGGCTGCCAAGATCAACGGTCCGGTGCGCGGACGCGATCAGTCGACGCCCCACTACCTATCGGCGTGCGAGGCGTGGAATCGTGCGAGAGTGTCGCGCGAAAGACGTGTAGGGTCAGAGGTCCGGTGCGCGAATCCGACCCGTTGGTGTCTCGCTACTTTTCGGTGCGTGAAGCGTTGAATCGTGCAAGGGTGTCGTACGAAAAATGCGTGCCTGTTACCTGTTACTTGTTAGCCCCCCGAGTTTCTTGTGTACTCGTAGAGGAGATTAGAAATTATAACACTATAGGATAAAGGTTTCGAGGCGAAATGTAATCCGATTGCCATGTCAAAATAGTTAAAAATTACATTCCCAGACCGTTGACCTTGCTTAAACTTGACATTGTCTTTCATTAACATCGAAAATAAGATGAAAACAATCAAACATAAAGAAATCGAGAGCGGGCTTCTATTGGTAGTATTGCCGCAGATGTTCCGCGTTCCACGGGTGAATGAACACGAGCCCTTCTAGGTTCTCGAGCTCGTACGTGCCGTTTTGTATGCGCACGCGGTACGGGCCTTCCCAGGTGGGACCCAGGACTCCCGCTCCCTGCACTTTGGTGTTTTGGAACACCCTTCTGAGGACGAGGCTCCCGTCAGCGAATTTCCGTAGCTTGACCTTGGAATTGTAGTACTTCTCGACCTTCCTCTTTTGTGCGGCAAGGCGAGTGAGTGCGTCCGCCCTCTTCTCATCTATGAGGTCCAGCTCGAGTTTAATTGCTTCGTTGTTGGCGGCTTCTTCGTACTCTTCGGTGCGAAAGGTGGGCAGCTTGGTCTCGACGGGTACCACGGCCTCGATGCCGAATGCAAGTATGAAAGGGGTTTCGCCGATTGCGTTCCGCGTGGTGGTCCGGTACACCCAGAGGACCATGGGGAGCTCTTCGGCCCAAGCCCCATTTCTCTCTTCCAGCTTCTTCTTCAGGTTTTCTTTGATTGTCTTGTTAACCGCCTCGACTTGACCGTTGGCTTAAGGATGGCGGGGAGAGGAGAAAGTCTTGCTGATGCCCAACTGTTCACATATGTCCTGGAGGCGCGCATTATCGAATTGCTTTCCGTTGTCGGTCACAATCGATGCGGGGATTCCGAAGCGGCAGACAATGTTCTTCCAGATGAAGTTAGTCGTATCCGCCTCCGTGATCTTTGCCAGCGGCTCTGCCTCTACCCACTTTGTGAAGTAATTAATAGCCACGATCGCATGCTTGTACTGTCTTGGGGCCGTGGATAGCTTACCTATGAGGTCGATTCCCCACTTTGCGAAGGATCGAGGTACGACGATCGGGCACAGTGGGGCGGGCAGTTGGCGTGGGATGTGGGCAAAAACCTTTGGCATTTGTCGCATCTTTTGGCCCACTCGTGGGAGTCCTTTTTCAAGGTAGGCCAAAAGTACCCGAGCCTTAGCAACTTCAGGGCCAAAGATTGTCCGGCGGCGTGGGTTGCGCACACCCCTTCGTGCACCTCGCGGAGCACTTTCTTTGCCTCGACCTCGGTCAAGCATCGGAGAAGGGGCATTGAGTATCCTCTCTTGAATAGGTTATACTCCCTCATAGTGTATTTCGGCGTCAAGCTTCTCAGTTTTCTAGCCTTTTCCTTGTCTTCAGGGATGACTCCTCGTTTGAGGTACTCCATGAGTGGCGTCATCCATGAGGGGGGCGGAGTTTTGTCGACCACCCCTACGTCGCTTCTCAAGACGTAGGGCCGAGTTAGTACTTCTATTGGGACGCTGCCTTCTCCCTCTTCGTCTATCCCTGACGCAAGGCGCGCCAGGGCGTCGGCATCAATGTTCGCCTCTCGGGGAACCTGGACTATCTCGAACCATGACAGGGCCTCCAGATTTTTCTGAGTCTTTAACAGATACGCGACCATGTTCGGCTCCTTGGCTGCGTAGTCGCCTTTAACCTTCACAATCAATTGTGAGTCACAATGGATGCGCAGGTTTTGAATTCCTAGCTTGTTCGCCAACTCCAAGCCAACGATCGGAGCCTCGTACTCTGCCTCGTTGTTGGAGGCCTTGAACTCGAATCGCATGGCGTATCTCAGTTTTTCCCTATCGGGATTTGTGAGCACGACGTCGGCGCCAGCCCCCCGGGCGTTCGATGCGCCATCTACGTGTAAGTCCCAGACCGGCCCTATCGGGTCAGTGGTCCTCTTCTTTGACGACCCATTGTGGTCGTTCTCCTTGTCTTCCTCGTTCTCGTTGTCTTCGTTGCCCTTGCCTGTTGAGGGTGCGTTTGTGAATTCGGCCACAAAGTCGGCGAGGGCATGGACTTTGATAGCGGTTCTCGGTTGAAGCTCGACCCCGTACTCGCCCAGCTCTTGGGACCATATGGCCATCCGAGACGAGGTCCCTTTTTGTAAGGCCTTCTCGATGGGATGTCCCGTGCGCACCACGATTGGATGCGCTTGGAAGTAAGGGCGAAGTTTTCTCGCGCTCATGATAAGGGCGAGGGACAATCTCTCGATTTCCGGGTATCGAGTCTCGGCGTCGAGGAGCGCCTTGCTTACGTAATAGACCGGCCATTGGACCTTGTTTTCTTCGCGCACTAGGACCGCGCTCACGGCCCTGTCGGAAACCGCAAGGTAGACATACAAGGTATCGCCGTCGTTTGGTTTCGCAAGGAACAGAGGAGAGCTAAAGTAGGTTTTCATTTCGCTGAACGCCTCCTCACACTCCTTTGTCCACACGAACCCGTCAGTTTTCTTCAATGCTTTGAAAAATGACTGGCACCTATCGGTGGCTTTGGAGATGAATCGCGTCAGGGCGGCGATTCTTCCTGTTAGACTCTGCACTTCTTTGACTTTTTGTGGCAACCTCATCTCTAAGATCGCCTTAATCTTCTCGGGATTAGCTTCGATCCCGCGGCGGCTCACCATGTAGCCTAGGAGTTTTCCAAACTCAACCCCGAAGGCGCACTTGTTGGGATTGAGCTTTATCTTGTAGCGCCGCAGGATTGCGAACATCTTCCTGAGGTCTCGAACGTGGTTATGGGCTTTGAGGCTTTTCACTGACATGTCGTCCACGTAGACCTCCATTGTCTTGCCAATCTGTTTGGCGAACATTCGGTTTACCAACCTTTGATACGTTGCACCTGCGTTTTTTAGGCCAAATGGCATGACCTTGTAACAATAGAGTCCGCAGTTCGTAACAAAGGTGGTCTTGATCTGATCCAGCTCGTGCATGCGGATCTGATTGTAGCCCGAGTAGGCGTCCATGAAGCTGAGCAGTTCATGGCCCACCGTGGCATCCACGAGTTGCTCAATTCTCGGGAGAGGAAAGTTGTCTTTCGGGCAGGCCTTGTTGAGGTCTTTCTAATCGATACAAATCCGTCACTTTCCGTTTGGCGTCTTTACCATGACGACATTGGACACCCACTTGGGGTGTTCCGCCTCCCTGATGAAGTTGGCGGTGAGAAGTTTGTCAACTTCTTCACCAATGGCCTGGTACCTCTCTCCGCTGAACGCCCGTCTTGGTTGGACGCGCTCGGTCATCCTCTTGTCGTCGTTGAGACGGTGGACCATTATCTTGGGGGTCGATCCCTGGCATGTTGGCGTGTGTCCACGCGAAGATGTCTTTGAACTCGCGGAGGAAGGCGGTGAGTTTGAGTCGGATCTCGGATGGGAGCTGGGCGCCTATCTTGACTAATTGGTCAGGTTTGGCGTCATCCAACACGACGGGAACGAGGTCATCCGGTGTCTCCACCTTCCGACGCTCGACGTCGTCCCTCTGGTCCAATTCTCCGAAGGTGCCCCATTCCGCTGGAAGATGGTGCTCACCATCTTCCCCTTCCTCTCTCCGTTCACACCTTGGATGTAGCACATCCTCGCCATTGATTGGTCTCCCAGCATTATGGCGATTCCCTTCTCGGTTGGGAATTTCACCATTAGGTGGTAGGTGGTGTTGGAATCGATCTAGGGTTTAAGAAAAAGTTTAACGCTTCGTTAAGCGGCGGAATTTTAAAAATTTTCTTTTTAAGTAAAACTAGTTTTTACTAACCTAGACAAGAGCATGTACATGTAAATAAAAACTAATATGAGCTATTAAAGTTACTAACCTTTCTTGAAGCTTGAACCTTGTAGAAGCTTTTGGAAAGTTGCAACGCTCGTCTCCCCTCGCAGCACGTCTCTCTTCCTTTCCTCGGCACCTCGAGCAACCACGAAAGTTTCTATCACTAAATCACTCGAAAAGAAGGAATCAGTGAGTGGGCACTTTTAAACACTACGACTTAAGAACGAGTCTCGAAGTCGCAGAGCTAAACACTAGGTCGAGTGAGGACCTAGGTGCCAAGACAAGAAAAATCGAAAATATAAACTAGAGAGAGAGAGAGGAAGGGGCGGCCAAGTCTAGAGAGAGAAGCTCTCAATCTCTTAAACTTGGATGAATGAATTGTGAGAAAAAGGGGCTCCTATTTATAGGAGAGGTCTCACCTTCTATAAGGTAGTTTCCTCTTCTATAGAATATCACATATTCATGAGCCAATTACCTCTTTTCCCACTTGAGATGCTCGGCCAAGGATGCCTTCTAGAAGGCTTGGATTTGTTTCCATTTTTGTTCCTTGCCTTGCCTTGTTCTCTCTTGGCCGATTACCCTAAAGCATCCTCATGCAAATTTGTTTCCTCTTTTTCTTTTGGCAAGTATCTTGATACATTTATGCACAAAATATTCTCTCTTGGTTGGGTATGTTGGGCGCCTATGTCCTTCTAGAATGGGCTTCTAGAAGCTTTTCCATTTGTTCATGACAACATGAAAAAGGCCCATTAAGAATTTTCAATAAAATTCTTATGAAATGAAATTAATTCACAAGGCCCAATGATCAAGTCATGGCCGAGTGAAACATGTCATAAAATGACCTTGTCAAAAATTTATTGACATTTATTTCATCGTTTGTCTCAAAAGACAAAAATACCTTTTTCACTATTTTCGTTCTTGTTTTGACTTAGCTTCCAGTTTAACTATTCCTATCGATGTGATTCGTGACAGTGACCTCATGGACCCAAATGAACAAAGCTTTAGCTAAACACTTGGACTCAAAAGTTCACAAACCTTTTCCAAGTTTAGCTTAATGCCAACTGACTCCACTTAAGAGCTGACACTGAAAATCTCTCGGTTCAAATGAATTTATTTTCTACTCAAGAATTCGACCTAATTATGATGAGCGGATCCACTGAATATTATCTATGTTTACCCTTCATGAATGTCATCAGCTAGTCGGGATTTACTAAATTACCATTTTACCCTTCTAGCTGTTATTTCCTCAACTCCTTTGTCGCTTGTGAATAAGTTAGAAACAATGTATTGACGAGGAGCTAACAAGTCACATTGTTTCATCCAAAAGAGTCAGGACTCAATTTGGACACTGGCCAGTTCATTTATTCACACTCCAAGGAACAAAGCATGAGGTGACATACATTGCATTTCAGCAATCTTGTACATGAATTCCATATCTATGAGAACTTCACAAAGTTACCCATGACAGACTCACAACTTAGTACTTCACCAATAGGCCTTGTTCGGAATCACATAGTGAGTCCGAAATTTGACTTTCTCAAATGAGAATACTAAGGTGTGAAATGGCATGTCTCATTTCAGGATTAAGGTAAGCATGATGCAATTCATACATAGTGACTTCGAGACATAAGAGGTTAAATGGTTTGTTCTTATATTGTCTCTAGAAGTGCACTGGTCAATTCAGTACCTTCGGAAGATACTTAGAAGAACTATAGAGTCTCCAACTCTCAATGCCTCAAAACCAGACATCATAGATTCTTCTAACAATCATACTGAGGTCAATAGTCCTTTGACCCTAATATTGCGAATATATCGTTTTAAGCAAACTACGAAGAGTTTGTTCATGCAAATCTACATTTGTCTCTTCGTAAGTTGTTTAGTTTGTTTATGGACTAAAAGACTATGGTTTTATCATAAAGCTTCAGACAAGGAAGATTGAATGAACGTTTCAACTTTTTATTAATGAATAAGCAATTACAAGCAAGAGTCTTCGTAAGACTATATGACATCAAATGTACATAAATAGACACTACTACTCTTCTTGTGGGCACCATTGACAACAGGTGGAAGTTATGGCCTTCAACCGGTTGAGCGTCGGGCGGCCTATGATGATGTTGTATGCCGACGGCTGGTCCACAACCAGGAATGACATGACGTGGGTGACCTCGATTCTCCCAGGAGTCCCTAAGGTCACCGAGAGGTCGATGGTGCCCTCCGTCATGACCCTCTCCTTGGAGAAGCCGAAGAGTGGGGTCACGATCGGGGTCGGTCTCAGTCCGGTTAGCTTCATCCTGTCCAAAGCCAATTTGAAGATGATGTCGGCAGAGCTGCCGTTGTCGATCAGGATTCTTCGGACAAGATTGTTTGCGACCGGGGCTGAGACGACTATCGCGTCATTATGCGGGTGGAGAACTCGCACCGCCTCTTGGTTAGTGAAGAACATGGACTCGAACGGGGTCAGATGGGGAGCCTCATACGTGTGGTTGATGTAGTGCGCTATCTTCCCTTGGGAGACTTCCCGCACGTACTTCTTTCGTTGCGTGCTCGAGTCCCCGAACTCCGCACCGCCCATGATCGAGCTCACGACGTGCATTTGCGAGCTCTCTGGTTCTTGGTTCGTCGTCCGATCTATGACGGTTACCGTCGTCGGACCCTTCCTTTCCTGCCGCGGGCGTTCTCCGTTTGCCGCGGCCGTCCCGATCGTTCTAAGGACGTATTCCTTCAACTTTCCATCTTGAATGAGGGCTTCGATCTGACGTTTGAGCTAGTAACATTCGGACGTCAGGTGCCCATGGTCTTGGTGGTATTCACAAAATTTACTTCGGTCCCGCTTCGCGGGATCCTTCGTGAAAGAAGCGGGGCTTCCTAGCTTGTCGCGGTGCAGAGCCAGGATCCGCTCTTACGGAGTGTTCAGGGGGGTGAACGCCGAAAAATTTCGGAAGCTATCGACATGTGAGGGTCTCGGCCCGGGGAGGGAGCGATCGTTAGGGGCCTGGCCTCCCTTGTTCCTCCTCTTTCGAGGGTCGGGACGATCTCCGTCCTGGTTGTCGCGACGGCGACCGCTTTGTCCCCCAGACTTCCAGCAGTCTCGACCATCGAGGTAGTCCTCGATCCCCATGTAGGTGCGGGCTCTCGACATCAGCTCCACCATGTCCTGCGGGACCTTTCCAACAATAGACTTGAGGAAAACGCTTGTGTGTGCTCTCTCTGTGATCGCCGTGATGGCATCCTTGTCGTCGAACCCTTCGACCTTATGAGATTCTTCAGTGAAGCGAGCAAGGTATTGCCTCAAGGTCTCGTCTCTCCCATGCCGGATGGACAGGAGGTAGGTTTTCGACTTCTTTTGTGCCACGAGAGTGGCGAAACGAGCAAGGAAGGCCTCTCGCAAGGCCCGGAATGACGAGATGCTCCCCGATCTTAGACTCCGGAACCATTTGAATCCCGACCCTGTGAGGGTCAGGCTGAAGGCTTGACACAGGGTGGCGTCCGACTGTCCCTGCATTGTCATCCACGTCTCGTAATGTTGGATATGGAAGTTTGGGTCCGTCCGTCCGTCGTAAGGAGGGATGGACGGTAACTTGAAATTCCCCATGCAAGGTTGCGTGAGGATTTGGGCGGCGAAGGGAGAGTATGACTCCTCGATCCCTCCATAAGGCATTTGCCTCCCAGACTCCCTCATTTCGATGATCTGGTTTTGGAGGCTCTGGATCATCGTTACCATGTCAAGCCCGTTAGCTGGGCTGACCGCCGGGACCGCGGGAGTCGCCTGTTGATGCTCGTTGGACGCCTGGTCCCCGGCATTGGCCTGAGGTCGGCCAACAGTGGTGGCGGGGAGTGCGTCCCTCCGGGAGTTGAGCCTTTGGCGGAGATCATCCCCTCGGGAGTTTCTCTGCGCCGTTAGGTGCTCACTCAGGTCTACACTCGGTGCTTGGTGGGGTGAGGTCGCCCTTGGCCGGATTGTCCGGCGAGCGCTTCGGCTATCGGCCCCATCGTCCCCGAGGGCGGCTCTCTCCCCGGCGAGGGGCCGTGTCCGGCCGCCTCTTGAAACCGAGGGGGCAAGTCCTCGGGAGTGTGACCATGCGTGTTGCCGCGCCGGGTGTGACGGTCCGGCCGGGGCGTCATTCGTCCTTACGGACCGTGACTGGGCGAGGCTAGGCGTTGCCTCGTCGGTTCTTGACTCCCCCACATAATCGGGGTCGGAGTCGCCTCGGGCGGATCTATCCTCGACGTCGTAGCCGAGAAGGTCGACGATAAGTGTGCCGTCGACGCCGAGACGGTCTAGGAGCTCGGCGAGCCTTCGAGCCGTGTCTTCTCGGAGTGCGGCCTCGGGGTCATTCACCGGGTCTTGGGGCTGGCTCTCGTTGTCACGAGGCTGCCCTCCTAGACGATGCGCGAGGCTTCGGAGGCCGTATCTCGAGCCCGTCGCTCGTGTGCCTGCGGAGGTAGTAGGAATTTGACTCATCTCTCGAGAGTCGTAGAAGTAGCAAGAAAATGGATTGGAAGGGAGAGCGTCGCCAAGGTCGGGAGGTCCCCTCCTTCTAGCACCAAAATGTTGTCGGACCTAGTAGTAAAAGCTTAACAATCTCGATAAAAGACAAAATATTCCATTTTCTTTTCTAATCGAATTGTCTAGTCCCTGACAATACTCCACCGTTTAATCCAGGACTAAACCCAACTTTTATACTAGAATTATATTTACTCATCGTAACGAGTGTCCACTGATTTAGTCAGTATGTTGTCTCTCGTTTTCGGACAACGATTTAGGAGCCCCAAACGGTTCGACCGAAGGCCGGACCAAGTGATCGTGTTCGGGCTCAAGCGTGTCGGACTTGGTATCCCAAATCGTCTTTTAGCTGTAGATGATGTTTGCCTCGTCTCAACACCTCCGACGCTCAACATTAGTAGGATTAAGGTGGGTAAAAGAGGTTAGGTGTTTAGAGAGCTGAGGCTTGAGAGAAACGAGTGAGTTATAAGTTCAGCAGCGTTTCGGTACTCAAATTTGGGTTACCTGTCTCGAGGGGTCGACCCTAATATTTATAGGCGACCAAGGGACGTTTTGAAGGCCCCTTGGCCGAGTGAAGTTGAGCCGGCCATTGGCTGAATGAGGCTCACTCGGCCAATGGCCGAGAGAAGCATTTGGGCCGGCTAATGGCCGAGAAAAGCATTTGGGCCGGCCAATGGCCGAGTGAAGATGGGCCGGCCATTGGCCGGATGAGTTTCGCTCGGCCGAGAGCCGAATGAGTCGTCTGGGCCAGCCAATGGCCGAGTGAAGCTGGGCCGACCATTGGTCGGGTGAGTTTCTCTCGGCCAAGGGCCGGGTGAGGCGTCTGGGCTGGGCAATGGCCGAGTGAAGCTGGGCCGGCCATTGGGCGGGTGAGTTTCTCTCGGCCAAGGGCTGAGTGAGAGGCCTAAGCCGGCCAATGGCCGAGTGAATCTGGGCCGGCCATTGGCCTGGTGAATTTCTCTCGGCCAAGGGCCGAGTGAGAGGCCTGGGCCGGCCAATGGCCGAGTGAATTTGGGCCGGCCATTGGCCGGGTGAGTCCGTCCGGTCGCTCGAGCGGCCGATAGCGTCGTCGGGTCTCCCCGGGCCGATAACACAGTACGTGATCATGACCCTCCAGGTTTTGCCTGTATCGAGATTGGTCAATTTGTTCCGTTATACCTTTCTCGTTACATATAAGCCCTAAGCATCGTTGTTTCTCCAGCGAAATATTCAACCGAACGTAAGCCAACTTCGGAAGTGTGCACACTAAATCGGTTCTGGAATCAACTCTTAGGTGAGAGAACATTAACCTTCTTTCAGGAATGATGGATTCCGTAGTGATCAACCATCACTCATGTTCCACATATTTGACTTTAGATAAGGCTTTCTAGTCGCATATCAGTCACAACCAAGTTTTAGTTCACCGCCCGATCTCGGATGTCCATGATGCGATTTAGTTTGATACGGAGACTATAGATGATAGTTGTTATTGATTCCGAATGTTATCAGATCTCAACCCACTAATCATATGATGATAATAAAGTAACTTCTTATCTTATTTAGCAATCATCATCTTCTAGTGGGCAATATTCCTAACAGTCTCCCACTTTGACCAGAGAAGATAAGTTACCATGAGCCAATTTATTCTTAGCCATCGTGAAGATAGTTTAAGAAGTTTTGACCCATGATTGAGATTCCCATGGATTCTCAATTTTATCATACTCCACAAATTATGTTGATTCGTCTTATATCCCAAATATATATCCATAGTTCATGCTAACATGCAAGTATTCTTGACTTACCTCTTAAGGTCAAGTCATTTTGTTCTTAGTAAATCAATTTACTTTAGAACATTCTAAAACTTTGCATGTTTCAGACTATACACCAGACTTCATATCTAAAGATACGAAGTTACCCTATTCGTTGGTGCACATCTATTGGTGCCTTCAATAATTTGCCGTTGCATGCTTAGATCTCATCACCACTAACCATAATGTGATTAAATATGTTTCAATAAGAACTTTATTGACTTCTTCCATTACTTAGTTATTTATTGTGCATCCTTGTTGGTCAAGTCATATTCAATATACATGACTTTATGGATTTACAATTAAATAATTAAGTATCTCACTATTTCCAGAATATTACAGTGTTTTAAAACACTCGTTAGTATTCTCGAAAATTTGACGTTATCAAAAGGGCTAATTTATAGTCCACTTATTGACAATGTCCTTAGCCTCAACTTTGAGCTCATACCTTATCACAATAAGTATGTTTGAGACATTTATGGAACGAGCTTGTCGTTTCTAAACCTCAAGTTTCAGAAATTGTTTTAACTCAGTCAATCGTGTCATCATCAAGTCTATTACACAACGGTAATAACTTTCTCAATGACACGTGTATAATAATAACACTTATCGATCATTCCAAGAATATCGATTATAACAAAATTCCAAGAGTCATCATGATTATTTGTTCATTTTTAAAGATCTACCTTTTAATAAAAGATTCGGTAATATCTAACTACTTAGATCCAAAGTCAACAGAAAATGTTCCTCAAAGGACAGTTCATCTTATTTTAAATAAGATCCCAAATGAACTGGTTCGTGGTATAAGAGAGAAGAGCAACATCGTTGCCAATTTCTCTTCTCAAGGGTTCAATCCCTTAAGTACCAATCCGCTTGTTCAATTTATAGATCTCTCAAATCCTTCAAGCTAATAGCTTGATAGGTTGATCTACTAAATAAGGGTTTATTGACTTAAAACAAGTTAGCTTGATTTTAATTATTAAAGATCAATACTTTCATTTAATGAAAGATTTTGTTGATGATTAAAGACAATGATCCATTAATGGATGCTTTCTACTTAATGGCAAGTAATGCATACTTCCATTTAATGTACGATTTAATAGCTTATTAGATTCATTTAAGCATCTCATCATAAATGATGCATAAAATCCTGTGAAATCACTTGATAGGGAATTCAGGATAATTCCCACCTGAGTGACCTCATCCATGAAATCCCCATGGAGTTTAGTTTCTGTGAAGTAATTAACATTTTCATGACATGATCCCTCACATGAGTTCCCCCAATCATCCTAGTGCTAGTGCACTTACGGGTGAATTCAATACGGACTTGCTCGCTCTGCATCCCAAACATTTCCTACAGCGAGTCAAGGACCTCCACAGCAGTCTCCTTACCTTCCAACTTTGTTCGCAACGCATCAGATATGCTCGCGAGTATGTAGGCTATGGCTTTGTTGTTAGCCACAGTCCACCTGTCAAAATCATCCTTCTGTGAGCGGGATGAATTTGATGTCGGAGAATGAGGTCTCTCTTCAGTGAGGATAAAGCGAATGCTTTCACTCACCAGCACAATATTCAGGTTAGACTTCCATTTTGGGAAGTTCTCATCAGTCAGGACGTCTTTCGATAACAGGGCCATAATAGGGTTCGACATGATTACTAAAATATAAAAAGCACATATATTAGCAATATGAAAAGAAACAAGCTATCAATAAGATTTAAGAAAATAAAAACATAATGCAACCAAGCACGGGATAAAATACTAAAGAAAAGAACCCAGTTTTTATATTCCACGGTATTCCACCAATAGCCACAGTTCGTCCCACTATGGTGGCGTAACGGAGTGCACCTAGTGAAAATTGAGAGCCATCTCAGACTAGTGAACAATTGTGGTTCATGACACTTCATAACTATGTTCATTAACTACCAATTAATTAGGAATCTTTGACCACGTGAGCAATCACCGGTTGAATTCACGCATGAGTCAACCCAACATTTCAGCAGAAAGAGTATCACCCGAATGCACTGACTGAGCCAGTACACGCCGAACTCAACTCCCCCACCTATCGCTAGAGACACAACCTTGTTATTGGAATCAGAAAAGCCTGTCCTTAGGAGTAGATCACCATGTCTAAAATACCGTCGATCAAGCAGTGATCTTTCATCCTCACGGTATTGTGGCAATGTTGGAGGTCCACGACTCAATATACTTTCAGTATTATTTTTTTTTTATCTCTTAGCATTCACTTTCATCTATGTGATCCACTCGAATTATCTAATCATATTAAAAACTCGAGTGTTTCTAAACTACCCCTAAAAACAATTAAGTTTTGATATAGCTTAGTGATTAAAAGTATCGTGACATCTAGTCTTGATTATCCTAATAGCATTCATTCATAGAAAAAGCTTCCAGCGAGGAGGGAAGACATAGTCTTTTATTAACCCCCAAGCTTAGTCTCTTATCGACTTGGTGACAAAGCTTCTCCGATCCGTTCAACTCATTTATTGAAAACTACCCTAATCATATTAGATAAGTTACATATAATAAATGAAAGCCGATGATAACCCACAAAACAATTTTCAAGATATATCATACATGGCAAAGCAATTAATTAAACAAGCATGACAAAGCATATATGGTTTTGATTCGGATTGATCGTATCCTAATTGATTCTTATAAATCTAACTTGATGAACTCAATCACATTAGTTCATTGATTCTTGTTGAGCACATTCTATGTCTCAAGTGAAAAATAAATCAATGTCAAAGATTATTTATTTTTCCATAGTTGTAAAAAAAAATTAATGATTAAGGCCCAATACAATTGGCCTTTGAAAAATAAATCGATGTCCTTGACCATTTATTTTTCATGTTTTAAATAAAATTTATTAGGGTCCAGCCCATATAATTAATTTAAATAAAACATCAAAAAATTAATTTTTTTTTTATAAAAATCGGTTTGGACCTCTTGGGCCCAACCGGGCTAACGGGCTTTGACCGGTAGAATCCTTGAGCCCACTTGCCAAGGTAGAGCTCAACAAGTTAGCTCAGATAAAGAGCCAACGGGGCAAAAAATCCGAGACTCCTATCTAAGGGGTAGGCGGAATTTTGTGACAAGGATGTGACAAAATTTATCTTCTTCGTCAAAGGTGGATCTCTGGAACTCCGATGGGGCTGTGCTTCAGACAGTCATCTTATCTCGCATTGGGTAGTCAGCCCTCCGAATTTCACGACGATTGGATTACAGCAAGTATTTTAAATAAAATTACAAAAATCATATACCCTTTGAATTTCGGGTTTAACAACAATTCTAGAAAAACAAGAATAAAAAATCTACGATCAACCACGAATCACAATTCACATATCATATCATACTGAATTGAATGAATAACATATCATAATATAAATTCATAAAAACCAAATTAAAATTAATTACTAGAACGAATCGATTAATTAAGTAATCATCTAGCTCTGATACCACTTGTTGGTGATTAATGAACCTTAAATAACCAATTTAATGAGGAAAAGAATAATTACGCTAACAAGAGCTTATTATTAACATGGTTATTAAACAAGATCTAGATTACTTAATTAATTAATCATAAGAAACTTCATCAAGCAACCATATCAGATAAAAGACGAGTTTAAGAAAACTTACAGTTTTTGGCTCATGAACCGAAAACTTTCACAATCCGTCTTCGTCTTGAACGTACGAGCCTCCACACAATCAGATCTGAAATTCCTCCTTCAAGGACTCGATGTGATGACACCAAAGTCTTCCGAAACGTAATCTTCGAGGAGGATAAGACAAAAGAGTGGGCTTCGTTATATCTCACTAGATCTGGAAACCGGGTGTTTCGATCTTTCTCTTTTATTTCTAAGAATGGAATTGAAGCAATTCCGATGGGAAGGAGTAGAGGAATTAGGTCGGCACACTCAAGGGAGAGAGGCCACGAAATTCCTTGGCAATTCTGGTTAAATTTTGCGTCACATCAGCCCTCTATTTATAGCAGTTTAAAAGGTATCTTTATAGAATATTTCAGAATATTCTAAAAGTTATTATTTCATTTTATTGTGTTCACACTAGTGGATTAAATCTCAACCATTGGATCTCAACAAGTGAATCCTATTTTTTCTCTCATCCGTCAGATTAGCATCTAGGATTTTATTCTCTTAGATATTCTCCTAAATATCCTCCTAATATTTAGCCTAAATATTAGGAGAGAATATAGGAACATATATCTCCTATTTATTCTCCTACATTTTAGGAACAGAAAAACAGAAAAAATACTGGTTACCATACCAGTGCAAAAAATGTCCAACACCGTAGGGGGGGTATGCGATTTTTTGCTTTTTCAAGGCCCAATACATTTAAGACCATTAAACACTTATTTACTTGTCCAACAATAAATAATAAGTTTATTTACTTGATCTAGTGTTGTCTGTCGTTTTCGGAAAACCCGAAACGCCGAGAAGACACGCCGTTCAAAGGGCAGATGGTGAGGCCGGAGGTCCTGAAGAACGGCAAGCCTTCCACCACGAGTCGATTGGCAAGTCCTCGTGCCGAAACTTTTAGCTCTTTGAGTCGAGCCTTGCTCCTCGAGTCGAGTCACTCTCCTCGAGTCGAGCGTTGCTCCTTGAATCGAGTCACTCTCCTTAAGTCGAGCCTTGCTCCTCGAGTCGAGTCACCCTCCTCGAGTCGAGCCACTCTCCTCAAGTCAAGCCTTGCTCCTCGAGTCGAGTCACCATCCTCGAGTCAAGTCACTCTCCTTGAGTCGAGCCTTACTCCTCGAGTTGAGTCACTCTTCTCGAGTCGAAATAACTCCTCGAGTAGAATTACGTGTACACGAGTTGATTGACGAGTTCTCGTGTTGACCTTAATTCCTCGAGTAGAGACTTTTATGTTTCACGCGACTTGCATGAAATCCTGAGCCCCGAAGGCCCAATGGGCCGGATAAACGAAGACCACTAAAGCCCACAAAAGGCCGACAAGTCAGGTGCGCACCCCTCAAGGAAAGCGCGCGTGCGCAGCAAGCCATGCGCCGCGCCGCACCAAGTACGCCGCGCGCCCCTCAAGGAGAGCGCGCGCGGTCTTGAAAGCGAGGCGTACGCGCATAGCGCACTGCACACCGCACCAGGCAGGCCGCGCGCGCTGCGCTCCTCTTCTTTGCGGTGCGCGCTCCTCCTCGAGGAGAGCGCGCCGCGCGCGCTGCTCTCCTCTTCTTGGCAGAGCGCGCTCCTCCTTGGGGAGAGCGCACTCTCGAGTCCCACATGGTCAAGCTATATGCCTCTTACTCCAACTACTATAAATACCCCCTCTTATTGAGGGGAAACTCATCCCATTCATTCTCAAGAAACTTGAGACTTCTCTCTGCTTCTCTGGATGCCATCCTTGGCCTGAAGCAGATTCTCCTCGATTTCTTGTTCTCAGAGATTCCGAAGCGCTCACGGAGACTCCCGAGCGCCATCTCTCTCAATCGAATCTCGAGTCCACAAGTGCTCACGCGGTTTTCCTGTGAAAATTGCCTACGCGTCTAGCACACTAGACACGTCCACCATTTCTGACAGGAAATTGCCTACGCGTCCCGCATTTCTAACTAGAAATCGCCTACGCCTCTGGAACCTCCGCCACGACAAGGAACTCTTGACTGAGAGTCTCCGACGTCTCCAAAAGAGAGAAAACACACATTCTCTCTCGGGGCACTCGATCCTGGAGTTCTGAGACGTCAACGAGGACTCCTCCGAGCCCCGTCTCCTCTGTCGAGCATACCTTCCAGGTTTCGCACCTCATACTGCGTTACAAACGCCTTGAACTACGTTCTGACCTGATCCCTATTCACACGGGTACGTAGGCAGCCTACACAAAAGGCACGGTCACTCCCCCTATTCACCTATTCTCTCCTCAGAGAAGCCCTTCGACTGGAGGAAACCCAACTCGAGACTTTCGAGTTCACACATTTGGCTCGGGTGCAGCCACTTGGTCCGACATTGGGTCGAACCACCCGAAGCTTTAAATCGTTGTTCATTTTCGTGTGACAACATTTTGGCGCTAGAAGGAGGGCACTTCCCGACTGATACAGCCCTTAATCCCTTCTATCCATCTTCTTCTTCTGTTATGAAAATCGACTTTCTCGGACCCGAGAAAAGATGAGTAATCAGCCACCCATACCAAAAAATATTTCTTGCGCTTCCGAGCGCATGGTGACGAAGAGTCGCTCCCTGAAGAGAACTCGACCCGCTCACCATCTCCATCTCCAGATAGCAGGGACAACCGTATCATAGAGTTGGAGGAGAATATCCGCCAACTAAAGGCGAAGAATGCAAGGTACCAGAGCCGACTGGCTGCAAAACAACCTATGCATAACTCGGTGATTTCCAATAGGGATCCCGGGAACCTAAATGAGGAAAGTCGCGACCGCGGCCCAGATTACAAGGGCGCTGATGATTCGTAGGATATCGAGACTTCTCTCACAAAGGACGGGGAACTCCCCGCTGTGAATGAAGCCGGTCCTTTGGATTCTTCACCCAAGACAAGGAATGCACCTACGACCTCCCAGGAGGGGAACTCTCGACGTTCGGCCCTTGACCGACTTGGTCAAAGGGAGAATGTTGCGGAAAGTCAAGGCATGCGAAGAGCGCGCAGCCTTAGACGAAGTCTGCACCTCCATGCGGTAAGCCCCGATCTCAGGGATCATCTTACTGCTCAATGCAACGAGCGTGGCAATGACCTGAGAGAGCGACTAAGCTCTCGGTCGAACATCCCTTTGGCAGCCCAACTAACGGGAACCGCCGTACGGGTCAAGGGTCCAATGAGAGGCGACATGTGACTTCTCCCGAACAGGGAGTTACTCCGACTACTGGTCTCAATGTGGTCACCATGATCGACAATCTTCAAAACGAAGTACGAGATCTCCGAGAGTATTGAATAGGCGGAAAAGCCTATGGGGTCGTTGAGGAGAATTCCTCACCTTTTACGGCCCAGATATTGGCCGAGGTATGTAAGGGAAATTTCAAACTCTCAAACCTCGCTCCATACGGCGAGAAAGTAGATCCCGCTTACCATATCAAGCACTATGAAACCTGGATGACAATGCAGGGTATTGCTCCCGACGCCATGTGCCAAGCTTTTAGTTTTACCCTCGTCGGACCCGGCTTCGAGTGGTTCAAGAACTTAAGGTCGGGAAGCGTCCCATCGTTCAAAGACCTGAAGGACATGTTCCTAGCACGCTTCACTACATCTATGGTCCAAAAGAAGACCAAGATGTACCTGTGGTCAATCAGGCAAGAGAGTGGAGAGTCTCTTAGACGATACTTTGCCCGATTCACTAAAGAATCGAATAAAGTCGACCGCTTTGACGACAATGACGTAATCGCCGCCATCATTGAAGGCTTTCGCACAAGTGACTTCCTCAAGTCCGTCGTTGGCCATGTCCCTTCTACCATGGCTGAGTTAATGACTCGAGCCAAGACCTTCATGGGAGTCGAAGATTACCTCGACAGCCGCAAGAGCAACAATCAAAGCTCTCGCTGTCGAGACGAACCTAGCAACGAGCAAGATGACTCCCGTAAAACGCGAAAGAGAGGGGGTCAGGCTTCTAATAGCCAACCTCTGATGCCGCAGAAACCACGACTTGCGGAAGATTTTAAGGGCTACTCGGCATTCACACCGTTGAACACGATGCCAGATCAAATCCTAGCTATGGCGCGTGACAAGTTCACTACCTCGACTCCAATGAAAAAAGACCCCGCGACTGGCCTAAATATTGCGAGTTCCATCAAGAATACGATCACCTGACCTTCGAGTGCCACAATCTCAAAAGGAAAATGGAGGCTCTGATCCAACGGGGTGAGCTAAAAGAGTTCGTGTTGCGCATGATTAGCGTTGCGGGCCCCACCTCAAGCAGACCCAGTCTAGCAAAGGAGGAGGAGCAACTGCTAATGCCGACTGAACCACAGTAACTGCTGCCGCCAATCCACAGCTCAACGTGGTAACCACCATACTGGGTGGTCACCAAGGTAGAGACTCAGCCCGACAACGGAAGAAATTTCTAAGGGCCGCGTCCCAAGAAGACGCCTCTATGAACGTCAACCTTACCTACGAGGAACCTCCATCCGTGCCTCACGAGACAATGTACTTCACCAACGAAGAGGCCAAGCAAGTTGTGCATCTGCACAATGACGCGATAGTGCTCAAAGCCCAAGTGGCTAATAAATTGGTGAAGAGGGTTCTCATCGACAATGGCAGTGCTGCTGATATAATTTTCAAGACCACCCTAGAGCGCATGAAGCTCGGGGGGTTACGCCCAACTCTGACCCAAACACCCTTATTTGGGTTCACTTGAGAGAGAGTCATGACAGAAGGCATCATTAATCTGTCGGTCACCTTCGGAACTCCCGGAGGCATTGAAGTCGTTCACATGGTCCCTTTCCTAGTGGTTGATCAGGAGTCGCCCTGCAATGTAATCATTGGGCGACCCACGCTGAACCGACTAGGGGCTATTACTTCTACGTACCACCTACTAGTGAAGTTCCCTACCGATGAGGGAATCGGCATCATGGTTGGAGATCAATCCCAAGCCAGAATATGTTACATCCAAGGAATCGATGGAAAATCCGCTAGAAATGCGGTTAACAAGATCTCCCAACTTAGAAATAGCGTCGAGTCGACCAAGGTCCTCCGTAAAATCCTCGAAGACATCTGCATGACACCTAAGTGCAACGTGGCGGCGTCCTCGTCCCAAACTGGGAGGGACCCTACAGAGTCTGCCAAGTCATACATGACGGGACCTCACTAGTACAAAATATAGCATCAGGTGCGACTTTTTTCGCACCTGAAAGTGCAAAAGTCGCACCTGAAAATACTTTCAGGTGCGACTTTAGATGCGACAAAGTCGCACCCGAAAGTCCGCACCTGATAATCCTCTTGATTATCAGGTGCGACAAGTCGCACCTGAAAGTCCTATACTATCAGGTGCGACTAGTCGCACCTGAAAGTCTTGACTATCAGGTGCGACAAGTCGCACCTGATGCTCTTTATCTTTTTAAAAAAAAATTAATATGCTGATTATATATTACAATATATAATCAGCATATTAAAACTAATCAAAACTAATTTCATTATATTCCTAATTAATATGCTGATTATATATTAATTTTAACCTAAACTAATCACATTATTATAACCTAAACTTAATTTTAATCTAAACTAATTTTAACCTAAACTAATAATTATATAAATGATTTAATAGAAACACTAACCTAAACATATTACAAAACATTAACATGTTATCAAATTAATTACAATTACAATTACAATTAACATAGACTAATCAAAATTAAATTACTAACTATCTAATTAACATTTACAATTATTAACATATATTAACTTACATATTTCACATTAATTAACTAACCTAACATATTAACTAACATATTATATATGCACTAACCTAACTAACTAATATATACACTAATATATATTTATACACTAATATATATTTATCAACCTAACTAACCTAGCTAACTAACTAATATATGATTATATAAAAAAAAAACTAATATATACACTAACCTAGGACAGCCGACCGGGGACTCGGGGACAGCGGCTCGGAGGCTGGGACTCGGGGACAACGGCTCGGTGGTTGGGACTCGGAGGCAGCGGGGCCGGGGCTGAGCGCACAGCGGAGGCTGCTGGCCGAATCGAGGCCAAAACCTTCAAGGTTCGTGCCGTCCCGCTGCCGAAACAGCAGCGTCCTCGTAGCCCCCGTACAACGCATACGTTAATTTCTCATAACCCACTTCATCCAAATAAATTTCTAGAAATTAGACAAGCGATTCTCATATTCACGTCCCAAAACCGATTCAAATCGAACAAGGCCACTCCTATAATTGTCACGGCCAATGAATCACAGCATGCACACCAACAATCAAAATGAATCACATAGCCAAAACAAGTGTCACGGCCAATGAATCACAGCAAAATCACAAACTCATTTCAGCCAAGTCAAAAGAATTCCCGACAGCCTGACCCACTAGCGCTTAAGCCATCATAACTCGAGCTACAAAACTTGAAATCGATTGATTCTAGCGGCAAATGAAAGTAGACTCATGTAGCTTTCTAACGAGATACGACAAGAATAGCTATCTCAAAAACAGCCCGTAATTCACTGTTACAATTCTGGAAATCCCGTTTTACTGCTGCGAAACACAAACTTTGGAAATTCATAACTCATTCAATACTCCATGGATTTACATGTTCTTGGCCATTTTAGAAAGCTCATACAATCTACTATCCATGAAAAATATCCATAAAAATTATCTCAGACCATATCGGACTGTCTACGTCCGTTTACAGAGGCTCTTCAAACAGTTTATCAAATCAAACGAAAATTCGAGAAATCATCACAACTCATCATTAATCCAAGTACAACCACCAAGAATTCGAGTCCAATCACATGAAAAACACATCAAAACAGCTCGGAGAAGGAAAGCCCCAATTCAAAAATATGAACCCTAATTTTCGGATTCAAAAATTGGGAAAAAAAATTAATTCCTCACCTTCAATTCCTCACAACGTATCTAAAATCATCTCAACTTACAAATCATACTTTCAATTCCAAATTCCCAAATCCGACTAAAATCATAATAATCAAAACTCATTTCATTTCTTCAAATCACTTTAACCAAATCAAAGCCTAAATTCTCAAATCAAAAAAACAATTTCAAATTCACAAGCAACCACACACGCTCAAACTAGCACACAGCCAACAAGAACTCGAAATCCCCAGAAATCCAAAGATTAAACACACGGCCGAAACAAATTTCAAACCAATTCTCATCAATTCCTTAAAATCATCATAGACTCAACAATTACTCCACAAAACCAAGTCAACACGAGCTCAAAAAACCCATATCTAACCACGACACTAACCAGAAGAAGAAAACCCCAAATCAATTCCTCTAACCCTAAACTTGAATTTCAATTTGGGTAAAAGGAATTTCACCTCGTTTCTGGAGGGATTGGACTCCTCGGCGTGCTCTCTCTCTTTCCCGACGTCTCTTTCTCGGGCGGCGGCCACAGCGAACTCGCGGCGGTGGCGCTCTGCTCGGCTGGGACGCGCGCGCGGTGGAGCTGTGATGGCACGCGAGGGCTGAGCGAATAGGAAGAAGCGGCGGCGGGGGTGGAAAGGGCGGAGCGCGGAGGAGGTGGCAGAGAGAGAGAGAAGCGGCGCAATTGCAGAGAGAGAGAGGGTTTTTTTTAAAAAAAAATCGGTGATTGACGAAGTTCAGATGAAATGAGGGGGAGAATTGGCCCGACTTAAATTTTAAACTATCAGGTGCGACTTTGTCGCACCGGATAGTTTTTTTGACTATCGGATGCGACTAGTCGCACCTGATACTCAAAAGCAAAAACAATTTTAGCGAAATTTTTTACATCTTCGGGTTGACAATCTGGTGCGACTAGTCTCACCCGAAAGTCATTTAGATGCGACTTTTAGGTGCGACTAGTCGCACCTGATAGTGATGCGCATCAGAAAACCAAATTTGTAGTAGTGCCTACTACATCGAATACATGGGCGGGGCGCCGATCTATCACCCGTGGAATACAGAACACTTGAGGCAGTACTACCAGTAGCCAGTGCTTTCCTCATTTTATTGTTTTTCTTTCCAACATTCAATAAGGCCTACGAGCCAATGTTTTAGGATTTCAATTTATACAATATTAATAAAGTTTGACGTTTTTCTTTAAAAATCCGCTTTATCAAAGTTTTTCGGTCATCAAGATAACGTTTGTAAACCCAAAAACTTGGGGGCTAGTGACATAGGAAACGGTAAGAAAATCACCAAGAAAGTACGCTCCACCCAAAAAATATTTAAGTCTCAACCCAAACACAAACGAGAACAAAGACGCTAAGACGCCTACATGGCGCATTTAAGCCGCCTATATGGCGCATCTATGACACCTACATGGCGCATCTAAGACGCCTACATGGCGCACGTAAGACGCCCACATGGTGCACCTAAGACGCCTACATGGCATGCCTAAGACGCCTACATGGCGCATCCAAGCCATCCCTCGCGACGCACTTAAGATGCCTACATGACGCACTTAAAATGCCTACTTGGCGCACGTAAGACGCCTACATGGCGCACTTAAGACGCCTACATGGCGCGCCTAAGACACTGTTGTCAATGGTGCCCACAAGAAGAGTAGTAGTGTCTATTTGTGTACATTTGATGTAATATAGTCTTACGAAGACTCTTGCTTGTAATTGCTTATTCATTAATAAAGTTGAAACGTTCATTCATTCTTTCTTTGTTTGTTTGAAGCTTTATGATAAAACCTTAGTCTTTTAGTCCATAAACAAACTTAACAACTTACGAAGAGACAAATGTAGATTTGCATGAACAAACTCTTCGTAGTTTGCTTAAAACGATATATTCGCAATCTAAGGGTCAAAGGACTATTGACCTCAGTATGATTGTTAGAAGAATCTATGATGTCTGGTTATGAGGCATTGAGAGTTGGAGACTCTATAGTTCTTCTAGGTATCTTCCGAAGGTACTGAATTGACCAGTGCACTTCTAGAGACAAGATAAGAACAAACCATTTAACCTCTTATGTCTCGAAGTCACTATGTATGAATTGCATCAGGCTTACCTTAATCCTGAAATGAGGCATGCCATTTCACACCTTAGTATTCTCATTTGAGAAAGTCAGAGTTCGGACTCACTATGTGATTCCGAACAGGGCCTATTGGTGAAGTACTAAGTTGTGAGAATGTCATGAGTAACTTTGTGAAGTTCTCATAGATATGGAATTCATGTACAAGATTGCTGAAATGCAATGTATGTCACCTCATGCTTTGTTCCTTGGTGTGTGAATAAATGAACTGGCCAGTGTCCAAATTGAGTCCTGACTCTTTTGGATGAAACAATGTGACTTGTTAGCTCCTCGTCATATACATTGTTTCTAACTTATTCACAAGCGACAAAGGAGTTGAGGAAATAACAGCTAGAAGGGTAAAATGGTAATTTAGTAAATCCCGACTAGCTTATGACATTCATGAAGGGTAAACATAGATAATATTCAGTGGATCCTCCCATTATAATTAGGTGAATTCTTGAGTAGAAAATAAATTCATTTGAACCGAGAGATTTTCAGTGTCAACTCTTTAGTGGAGTCAGTTGGCATTAAGCTAAACTTGGAAAAGGTTTGTGAACTTTTGAGTCCAAGTGTTTAGCTCAAGCTTTGTTCATTTGGGTCCATGAGGTCACTGTCACGAATCACATCGATAGGAATAGTTAAACTGGAAGCTAAGTCAAAACAAGAACGAAAATAGTCAAAAGGGTATTTCTGTCTTTTGAGACAAAGGATGAAATGAATGTCAATAAATTTTTTGACAAGTTCATTTGATGACTTAATAACACTCGGCCATGACTTGATCATTGGGCCTTGTGAATTAATTTCATTTCATAAGAATTTTATTGAAAATTCTAAATGGGCATTTTCTTATGTTGTCATGAACAAGTGAAGAAAATTCTAGAAGCCTTTTCTAGAAAATATGGGCGCCTACCCTATAGAGAAATAGGAGAGATTATTTTGTGCATAAATGTATCAAGATACTTGCCAAAAGAAAAAGAGGAAACAAATTTCCCACACATGCTTGTAGGAATTTCGGCCAAGTGAGAAAAAGGCAAGCCAAGGAACAAAAAAGGAAACAAATCCAAGCCTCTAGGAGGCTGCCTTGGGCGCCCAAAATGGAATGGGAAATAAGGGATTTTTGCTCATGAATATGTGATATTCTATAGAAGAGGAAACTACCTTATTGAAGGTAAAGCCTCACCTATAAATAGGAGCCTCATTCCACACATTTCATTCATCCAAGTTTAAGAGATTTGAGAGACTCTCTCTCTAGAACTTTGGCCGCCCCTTCCTCTCTCTCTCTAGTTTATTTTCGATTTTTTGTTTTGGCACCTAGGTCCTCATTCGACCTAGAGTTTAGCTCTGCGACTTCAAGACTCGTTCTTAAGTCGTAGTGTTTAAAAGTGCCCACTCACTAATTCCTTTATTTCGAGTGATTTAGTGATAGAAACTTTCGTGGTTGCTCGAGGTGCCGAGGAAAGAAAGAGAGACGCGCTGCGAGGGGAGACGAGCGTTGCAAACTTTCCAAAAGCTTCTCAAAGTTCAAGCTTCAAGAAAGGTTAGTAAGCTTCTTAGCTCATATTAGTTTTAATTACATGTACTTGCTCCTTGTCTAGGTTAGTAAAAACTGTTTTTACTTATAAAAGAAAATTTTTAAAATTCCGCCGCTTACCGAAGCGTTAATTATTTTCTTAAACCCTAGATCGGTTCCAACAGACACCTACATGACGCATCTAAGCCGTCCCTTGCGACGCACTTAAGACGCCTACATGGCGCACTAAAGACGCCTCCGTGGCGCGCCATAAGTCATCCAAGAGATGCAGGCTAAAGACGCCTACATGGCACATCAAAGCCGCCTACATGGCGTACTTAAGATGCCTACATGGCGCATGTAAGACGTCTACATGGCGCATCTAAGCCGTCCCTCGCGGTGCACTTAAGACGCCTACATGGCGCACTTAAGATACCTACATGGCACACCTAAAGACGCTTACGTGGCGCACGTAAGATGCCTACATGGCGCATCCAAGCCGTTCATCGCGACGAACTTAAGACGCCTACATGGCGCACTAAAGACTCCTCCGCAGCACGCCATAAGATATCCAAGAGATGCAGGCTAAAGACGCCTCTGCGGCGTACCATAAGACATCCAAGAGATGCAGGCTAAAGACGCCTACACGGCGCGCCATAAGACATCCAAGAGATGAAGACTAAAGAAGCCTCTGCGGTGCGCCATAATACATCCAAGAGACGCAGGCTAAAGACATCTACATGGCGCACCTAAGATGCCTACATGGCGCACCTAAGCCGCCCACGCTGGCGCACCCTATAATGCCTACATGGCGCACCTAAGACGCCTACATGGCGCAGCTAAGACGCCTACATGGCGCACCTAAGATGCCCTCATGGCACATCTAAGCCGTCCCTCGCGACGTACCGAAGCCACCTACATGGCGCGCCTAAGACGCCTACATGGCACACTAAGCCGCCTCTCAGGATGCACCAAAGCCGCCTACATGGCACTGCGTGTGATGACTAATAACAACACACTCGAAGCCGCAACAGGGCACACCTGAACCGCCATACTAGGCGCAACTCATGCCATATCGCGTGATGCACCCACGCCATCGCAACTGCAACAGGTTTGTCCAAACTCAAAGAAGCGACACGTCCGCTCGGGAACAAAGATGCGAACCATACAACGGTTTCCACGTCTAAGGCCGAATCCGCAAAGGCGACAAGCCAAGCTGCTATGGGAAGGAAGGCCACATCCTGCTAAGGCAGAAGACTTGTCGAAACTGTCGATAAAAAACGCGTATCTACTGAGACATGCCATAGCTAATCGGAATAAGAACACACGATCAAAATAAGTAGACATGTTCGTAAAAGAAAAAAGATCATATTTAATAAAAAGAAGGCAAATGCCCCCAAAAATCCCAGAAAGCAAGCGCTGAGGCAAGTGCGTTGAAAGGAAACTCTTAAAGAAAGCAATGCGCTAAACACTTGCAAGAAAAAATTACTAGAACACAACGTGTTCGTCGCTAAGAGGCTCAATCCCGTCAAGCAGCGGGAAAAAGAGAATCGAAGAAGTCGAAAGTGATCCCTCGAGAGACGTTCTCAATATGGTAGCTTCCCGACACTCCACTGCCGCAGCGTGCCTCGTCTTCTCGACCCCGACATCGAAGTCGTCCTGCAAATCAGATGCAAGTTGTTCCGCCGCTGCCTTCTCCGTGATAAGCTGAGCTGTTGTCAATGGTGCCCACAAGAAGAGTTGCAATCTTTATATTCTACATTTGATGTAATAAAGTCTCATGAAGACTCTTGCTTGTAATTGCTTATTCATTAATAAAAAGTTGAAACGTTCATTCAATCTTCCTTGTTTGAAGCTTTATGATAAAAAACCTTAGTCTTTAGTCCATAAACAAACTAAACAACTTACGAAGAGACAAATGTAGATTTGCATGAACAAACTCTTCGTAGTTTGCTTAAAACGATATAATCGCAATCTAAGGGTCAAAGGACTATTGACCCCAGTATGATTGTTAGAAGAATCTATGATGTCTGGTTATGAGGCATTGAGAGTTGGAGACTCTATAGTTCTTCTAGGTATCTTCCGAAGGTACTGAATTGACCAGTGCACTTCTAGAGACAAGATAAGAACAAACCATTTAACCTCTTATGTCTCGAAGTCACTACGTATGAATTGCATCGTGCTTACCTTAATCCTGAAATGAGACATGTCATTTCACACCTTAGTATTCTCATTTGAGAAAGTCAGAGTTCGGACTCACCATGTGATTCCGAACAAGGCCTATTGGTGAAGTACTAAGTTGTGAGAATGTCATGAGTAACTTTGTGAAGTTCTCATAGACATGGAATTCATGTACAAGATTGCTGAAATGCAATGTATATCACCTCATGCTTTGTTCCTTGGAATGTGAATAAATGAACTGGCCAGTGTCCAAATTGAGTCTTGACTTTTTTGGATGAAACAATGTGACTTGTTAGCTCCTCGTCAATACATCGTTTCTAACTTATTCACAAGCGACAAAGGAGTTGAGGAAATAACAGCTAGAAGGGTAAAATGGTAATTTTGTAAATCTGGACTAGCTGATGATATTCATGAAGGGTAAACACTGATAATATTCTGTGGATCCGCTCATTATAATTAGGTTGAATTCTTGAGTACAAAATAAATTCATTTGAACCGAGAGATTTTCAGTGTCAACTCTTTAGTGGAGTCAGTTGACATTAAGCTGAACTTGGAAAACGTTTGTGAACTTTTGAGTCCAAGTATTTTAGCTCAAGCTTTGTTCATTTGGATCCATGAGGTCACTGTCACGAATCACATCGATTAGGAATAGTTAAACTGGAAGCTAAGTCATAACAAGAACGAAAATAGTCAAAAGGGTATTTATGTCTTTTGAGACAAAGGATGAAATGAATGTCAATAAATTTTTTGACAAGTTCATTTGATGACTTAATGTCACTCGGCCATGACTTTATCATTGGGCCTTGTGAATTAATTTCATTTCATAAGAATTTTATTGAAAATTCTTAATGGGCTTTTCTCATGTTGTCATGAACAAATGAAGAAGCTTCTTCTAGAGACATAATGGGCACCCAAATACCCAAGAGATAGAGAGAATATTTTGTGCATAAATGTATCAAGATACTTGCCAAAAGAAAAAGAGGAAACAAATTTCCTCTATGAGGAAACAAGGAATTAGGCCAAGGCTAGAAAGGAACAAAATAGGAAACAAATCAAGGCTTCTAGAAGACTTGTGTTGGCCGAGTATCTCAAGAGGAAAAAGAGGAAATTGGCTCATGAATATGTGATATTCTATAGAAGAGGAAACTACCTTATTGAAGGTAAAGCCTCTCCTATAAATAGGAGCCTCATTCCTCACATTTCATTCATTCCAAGTTTTAGAGATTTGAGAGACTCTCTCTCTATAACCTTGGCTGATCCTCTCTCTCTCTCTCTCTCTCTCTCTCTCTCTATCTCTCTCTCTCTCTCTTCAATTTCGTTTTATTGTTTTGGCACTTAGGTCGTCATTTGACCTAGAGTTTAGCTCTGCGACTTCAAGACTCGTTCTTAAGTCGTAGTGTTTAAAAGTGCCCACTCACTAATTCCTTTATTTCGAGTGATTTAGTGATAGAAACTTTCGTGGTTGCTCGAGGTGTCGAGGAAAGAAAGAGAGACATGCTGCGAGGGAGTGATAGAAACTTTCGTGGTTGCTCGAGGTGCCGAGGAAAGAAAGAGAGACGTGCTGCGAGGGGAGACGAGCGTTGCAAACTTTCCAAAAGCTTCTCAAAGTTCAAGCTTCAAGAAAGGTTAGTAAACTTCTATGCTCATAATAGTTTTTATTTATATGTACTTGCTCTTTGTCTAGGTTAGTAAAAAAACTGTTTTTACTTGAAAAGAAAATTTTTAAAATTCCGCCGCTTTGCGAAGCGTTAAACTTTTTTTTAAACCCTAGATCAATTCCAACAAATGGTATCAGAGCTATGGTTAAAGATTAGCATGTACATGTATTTAAAAATATGAGCTTGAAAATCGTTTTCGAAAGTTTACTAATTTTGTGACAAGTTAGAATTGTTTTCTTAGATTTTTTTTAATTTATTGCTCTTGCCTTTAAATTAAATATCATGTTGATTTTCTATGAGTTTGGGATGTTTTTAAAACACATTAGAATCAGTTCTAAAATTTTTTAATTTTTTATATTGAAAAACGTGTTTTAAAGGTTAGAGAAATTTCGAGTAAAATTTTGTGACTAGTTTTCTTGTTTGACTAGTTTCTTATTTTACTTGAATCGTTTTATGCTTGTTGTTATTTCTTTTATATCATGTTATTACCTTGCTAATAAAACACAAATAAAAGCTTTAACAACCTTCACAAAACGTTCTGTTACACTCGATTCTTTTTCGCACCTAAAAAGGACCAAACTTTAATTATTTCTTTTTCTTCGAGCTGGAGTAATACCCGCAGTAAAAGTGGCATAACTCTCCGCTTAGAAATCTAAATTTAATGATTCTTGAATCAAATTAAAGCTCTGTCTGTCCTCTGTCCAATACCACCGGTTTCAGGTCAAAAGGACATCGGAGCCGCCAGTTATGGCGATTTTACTCCAAGGTGCGCGGCTGTTCCGAAAGTACAGTTTTTTGGAATTCCGGATTTTCAGCCCCACTACCATGAGTTATAGAACTCTAATGAGAAAAATTTCTGGAGCAAAAATGTTTTTCATAAGATTATAAACATGATGTGTAAGATTAAAATGTTTTGATTTTTGAAAGTTTAATTAAAATTGAATTTTTACAAAACTAGTTTGAATTTTGAAAAACCGTTTTCGCTTTCAAACTTGAAAAATATTTTGTCATCCAAATCAAATAAATTTTCAAAATGTTTTCAAAACTATATCTATATCACATATGTTCAAAATCTATATGCTCTTAAAAATTTGAGTGGGAGGTCTCCTTGTAGACAAGCCGAAAAATAAAAAGATGAGTAATCTCAAACTTTCAAGTGTTCGAGTGAGTTGAAGTTCACACTTCCCTCACGCACTTTCCCGAAATAGAAAATAGGAAAAGATCGAGTATGTACCTTGTGTCTTTATGCACTAATACTGCTCTGAACATGTCGATCTAGGATTCTCTTCTAGTTGTCCGCTCTGTCGCTCTCTAACTAGGAAATCTGTTTCCGAACTTATAAGAGTCGATGAACCAACTCCAAAAACTAAGTGGGAGGGTTATACTTGTTGTTTGTAACCCACGATCCCCAACACTAATGAAAGAAGCAATTAACGTAGGACTAAGAGCCGCTCTTGCGACCCTCACTTAAATGGGAGTACTCCAAGGCATTTTTGCTTCGATCATTGCTCAATGAGCTATGTCCGAGAGTGAGACGATGATGACAAGGCCTCCCCTTGGGGGATTGTTTTTCAAAGTTGATCTTTTGGACTAAGAGGTTGGTTGCACACTTAGGCTCAATCCCTAGTAATCCTCCCTTGAGTCTCTGCGAAAGGATGTGAGTGATCAAACCAATTTAAAAGGTGGCTAGTCAAAATTGACGTATTGACATCTTGGCTAAGCATTAATGATGTATCATTTACTTATAAATGGAGATTTTTTGCGGCCTTCTCTCGAGGGAGTAAATTATCGTTTGGTTTATAACACCTTTGGATTTTATAAAAGTCTTAATAAAACTTAAATCCTAAACCAAAGACTAATCATAAACTTGTTTCAACTTTTATAGGCAATATGTCTCTCAACCCTCTCTCAACCATTCTTTCCTCGAATAAACTCGAAGGCGACAATTACGTCGACTGGAAACGTAACCTCGACATAGTCCTTACTGTCGACAAGCACAAATGGGTTCTCACCACCCCATGTCCTCAAACGAATGAAGATTCGATGCAAGAGGATTGCGAGATGCTATATTTTGGCATCAATGAACAATGTGTTGCAACAACAACATCGTGACTACGAAACTGCCACCGATATGCTCTACAATCTCCATGAGATGTTTGGAGGGCAAGGACGTCAAGCTAGGCAACAAGCGGTCCGACAATTCACGAACTGTCGTATGAAGGCTGGAACTCCCGTTAGAGATTATATGATGCTGATCATTAGCTATCTAAACGAAATGCAGATCCTTGGATCCGAGATTGATGGGGAGACTAAAATAGATATGATCTTGGAAACTCTCCCCGAAACCTTTGATACCTTCAAGATGAACTACTCCCACTAGTACAAAAAACAGCATTGGGTGCGACTTTTTTCGCACCTGAAAGTCAATTTTCGCACCCAATGATACCTTTAGGTGCGACTTTAGGTGCGACTTTTTCGCACCCGAAAGTTCGCACCTAAAGGTCATGGGTGCGAAAATTCGCACCCGATGGTCATGACTTTTAGGTGCGACTTTTAGGTGCGGTTTTTCGCACCCATAAGTCATAAAAAATGTGCGAAAAAGTCCGCGGGAATGCCATTGGGTGCGACTTTTCGCACCCAAAGGTCTACCCGTCAAACCTTTGGGTGCGACTAGTCGCACCCGTTGGCCTACCCGCCAAATTTATGGGTGCGACTAGTCGCACCCGATAGTTTTTTTTAAATTTTTATTTATTTATTATGCTTATGACTTCTATAATTATAATCAAATAATATGTACTAAATAGTTTATTAATTAGAAAATTCATTAATTAATATTCATAATAATAATAATAAAAACTTCGATTACAATAATTATTATAATGTACGACAAATAATTAAAAAAAATATTCATTCTTTTCCCTTTCCTTTTCCTCGGTTCGTAAACCACTCCTTGAACATTTTACTGCCTCTTCCGCCAAATCTTGCTCCAGAACTGCTACTACCTCCTCCTCCATTGCCGCTCGTACGCTCTCGCTGGAAATCTGCTGAAGCTGGCGGCGTCGTCTGAGCATCTGCCATTGAAACTGATGGCGGCATTGTCTGATGCATAGGGTGCATCTGAGGCGACGGGTGCATTTGATGCGACGGCGTCGTCTGAGGCATCTGTGGCATCATGCCGGGCGACATCTGTGGCATCGTGCCGGACGACATCTGAGGCGAAAACTGTTGCGTGAACGCGAACATTTGTCGCTGCATCTCCTCCATCTGCTGTTGGTTGGCTCGCCTCATCTCATCCATAGCGAGTTGTTGTGCCGCCACCTGAGCTTGGAGCTCGCCAACCACTAGATCTGGAACGCGGCGCCGCGACGAGCCTGAGCCTGACGAGGAGCTTTCGTCCTGAGCCTGAGCAATAGCCCAAGTTGATCTCGGGACCGTTGGACCTATTCCAACGTACCAATCTCGACGGTTCCCGAGAATTTCTAGCATTGCGTGCTCCTCTGCGTCGTCCTGGTTAAAGACTACGCCTTGCTCTTCTGCTTGTCGCTGAAGATCCGCCAGTAGAGTAATTATACGCGCCTTTACACATAAAAAAATTATTAAAAATTAATTATTGTGTAAGTAACGTAATCTTAATTATCACATATGACTTACATGTGCTCGTCTCGCCCAATCTGTCGTCCATTCACCTTTTCTATTATGGTGTTTTTGCTCCCGCGTCGTTAACGCGAAGCCCAAAGTCCCATCATCCTTACTCTGCAATTGTTATGAAAATATAAGTATTGAATTTATTTCAAATTAAGTATTTCAAAATTAGAATAACTTACGTTCAAATGACGATGAGCCAAGAAAGAAAGAGATCCTTGAGTCGACCTCGTCTTCTTCTTCTTCGAATTCTCCTTGTTGCGATTAGACTTTTTCTGCAAATAATTAATTTTGTCATTATTCAATCTGATAAAGATATTGTGATTTATTACAATCATACATTACGTACCTTCCAATCGTCAGTTGCAAACTCGTCTACCACCGCCTCCCAATCCTCTTTCTTATATCCCGGTGGTGTTTCTGCCTTAGCGTTTTCTGTGCTCCCACAAAACTCCAACCTGAACTTCTCTGATAGCTTGGACTTCTGGTTGCGTCGCCTGATCTTGGCATTCCGAATGATAACCTGATCAATCGTATTCTGATAGCAATCCGCAGGCAGATCCTCGCCGGTGTCAAGATCCGTGTACACAAATCTGAACTCGGAATGAAGTGCGCTCAAAATAGCAGCCAACGTCTGGGGCGTCACTTCACTCCAATCACGAGTCGTAGGCGGGATATGTGTTTTCACCAAAGCACCGAGGCGGTTGTTAAATAGTCCAACCTTTTTATTTTCTTTCCTTATCTCTTGATAGAATGTTTGGTTTATTGGGTCCCACTTGACCACCTTCGCACCCGGTACACCCTGTGTTGCTCGCGCTGACGTCGAGCCGGTTGTTGGTACCCTTGATTTCTTAGGACCTTGGGAATCAGGTTCCCGTGGCGGACCTTGAGAATCCGGTCTCTGTGGCGAATCTCCACCAGAACCCGAAGCGGTCGACATCCTATTGCTAAGTGACGAAGACGAATGAAGTCGATTATTAAGAGTTGTTGCTAAACTAATCAAAACTAAACAACCTAAACATATTATTAAATTAATTACAATTTCAATTAACCTAAACTAATCAAAACTAAACAACTTAAACATATTATTAAACTAATTACAATTTCAATTTGACAATTTCAATTAATTAACCTAAACCAATCAAAACTAAACAACCTAAACATATTATTAAACTAATTACAATTTCAATTTGAAAATGTCAATTAACCTAAACAAATTAAAACTAAACAAGTTAAACATATTATTAAACTAATTACAATTTCAATTTGACAATTTTAATTAAGCTAAATTAATCAAAACTAAACAACCTAAACATGTAAGTATTAAACTAAAAAACCTAAAATTAATTAGAACAAATTTCATTTAATAAATTAATTACAAACTAATTAACTAATTCATTACAAATCAATTACAAACTAACTAACTAATTATAAACTAAACTACTAATCAAAATACAAATCAAATTATGAAAAATTACTAACTAAATTAATTTCAACTACATAAAATATTTTACCAATTTTACTAATTATATCAAATTAATTTCAATTACATAATTAACAACTTTTATAATTATATCAAATTAATTTCAATTACATAATTAACAATTTTATCAAACTAACTACATTATTATTACATATATACATATAAAAAACTATTTATTACCTAACTAATTAACAATTCGACTAATTATACTAATTACAATTAATCTAAATTAATTAAAAACACAATTAAAAAGGCTTCGAGAGGCTAACCTGTAGGCGGGACTTGAGCACGGCGAGGCTGCGAGAGGCACGACGGTGCTGCGACGGGGAGTTCGTGGGCGTCGCTGCCTGGGTTTCGCCAAACCAACCGAAACAAAAATATAAGATGAGATTATGAATTTTATGTTATTTGAGAATAATAGGCTAGAAACTCAATCTAAAATTCGGCAGAGTTTCCCCTATAATACTAACAAACCAAAAACCTGCAAACTCATTTAAAAGCATATACAAATCATCTAAAACTATCCTAATAATCAACTAAACCCTAAACAGAACCTATGTGGCTCGTTTACAACAAAAATACAATATTCCCAACTCATTTATACAATAACTTAACTAATTTTAATTTCATGATTAACAATTTAAAACATATTATTAATTAAACTAATTACAATTTCAATTTGACAATTTCAATTAATCTAAACTAATCAAAACTAAACAACTTAAACATATTTTTAAACTAATTACAATTTCAATTTGACAATTTTAATTAACCTAAACAAATTAAAATTAAACAACTTAAACATATTATTAAACTAAACAACTTAAACATATTATTAAACTAATTACAATTTCAATTTGACAATTTTAATTAACCTAAACAAATTAAAATTAAACAACTTAAACATATTATTAAACTAATTACAATTTGACAATTTCTATCAATTAACCTAAACTAATCAAAACTAAACAACCTAAACATATTATTAAACTAATTACAATTTCAATTTAACAACTTCAATTAACCTAAACAAATTTAAACTAAACAACTTAAACATATTATTAAACTAATTACAATTTCAATTTGACAATTTCAATTAACCTAAACTAATCAAAACTAAACAAACTAAACATGTAAGTATTAAACTAAAAAACCTAAAACTAATTAGAACAAATTTCATTTCATAAATTAATTACAAACTAATTAACTAATTCATTACAAATCAATGACAAACTAACTAATTATAAACTAAACTACTAATCAAACTAAACCAGTAATCAAAATACTAATCAAATTATGAAAAATACCTAATGAAGCGGAGGGGCTGGTCGGAGGCTCGGGACAAGTCGGAGGAGCTGGTCGGAGAGGCAGCAGCGGAGGGGCTCGTCGGAATCAATCAACACGCAGAAATCAAAAGCCCCAAAATTCGAAACTTCAAACCCTAGTTCATCAAATTTCGGCCAAATCACTAACAAACCAAGGAAATCCGAACTCAATCCACAAATTCAAGCTCTCACCATCACTAATCGAGTTCAATGAGCAACCAAAACCAATCAATTTCACAAAAATCATCTTTGAAATCCGAAATCCCAAATTTGAATTTCGGAGCTCAAAAATCCAAAATCAACTCGAGGTCAAGAATCCTCACCTTGTGGTAGTGGTGGCGGTCGGAGTGGTGGCTGCGACGGGGTGTGAGAGAGAGAGGGTAGTGGCGGCGGTTGTAGGAGCGTAGTGATGGCGGTCGGAGGCTGAGAGAGAGTGGTAGTGGTGGCGGTCGGAGTGGTGGCTGCGACGGGGTGGGAGAGAGAGAGGGTAGTGGCGGCGGTCCTCGTGACGGAGGCTGAGAGAGAGAGGGTCGTGGCGGCGGTCGGAGGAGCATAGTGGTGGCGGTCGGAGGCTGAGAGAGAGTGGTAGTGGTGGCGGCGACGGGGTGGGAGAGCAGGAGAGACTCGGAGACAGAGAGAAATCGCAGAGGTTTTTTTTTTGGGTGTTTGAATGAAAACCCAATCGAGCTGCTGCTGCTTTATATATAAAGACTTTTGAATTTGGGTGCGACAAAGTCGCACCCACTGACTTGTGTCAGTGGTTTCCGGTGCGAGAATGTCGCGCCCAATGACATTTGTAAAAAAAGGGGGAAGTTTTGGCCGCCGAAAATTTTAGGTCATTTAGGTGCGACTTAGTCGCACCTATAACTTTGGAGAAAGTATTGGGTGCGACTAAGTCGCACCCAATAGTATTACTACACTTTTGGGTGCAACTAGTCGCACCCAAATTAAAAAAAAATCGCGAAAATTTTCCAGCGCTTAATTGATTTTTGGGTCCGACTATTCGCACCTGAAAGTCTTTTTGGTGCGACTTTTAGGTGCGAAAAGTCGCACCCAAAAGTCATCCGCACCGGAAAACTGTATTTGTAGTAGTGTCCATAAACAAGCTAGAGTACGCTGTTACCAAGCTTATGAAGGAGCTTCACACTGTTGTAGGTCTCACTAAGGGAAAGAGGAATAAAGGAGAGGCACATGCTACTGAGCACAAAGCCTCCGCCTCTGGAACTAAGAAGAGACCTCACAAGGCCGATAAAAAGGACTGTCCTGCCTATCTCAAAGCAAAGGAACATAGTATTGTACTAGTTACCGAAGCATGCTTAGTAGCTGATAATGTATCAACGTGGATTCTTGACTCCGCTGCTACTAACCATATTTTTTGTTCCTTGAATGGTTTCAAGAAAACCAAAAGCTTAGAGGAAGGCGAGTTCTGTTTCAAATGGGGTGATGGGAGCCTGGTGTCTGCGAAGGCTGTGGGATCCGTGACGCTGTCTTTTGAAGACCGCACTTTAAACTTGAATAATGTTTATTTTGTTCCTACCTTTGGGAAGAACTTAATATCCGTTACTCGTCTTCTTGAGCAAGATTATTGTTTAAAGTTCATTAAGAATGGAATTCGTATTTCGTTTCCTGATAATTCTTTTGTCACTGATGCATGTATGAAGAATTCTCTTTTCTACATCTATCCCACTCAACCTTTTCTTTTAGACACCGAAATAGATAATGATCTAATTAGGGAGCCAAAGAGGATCAAACTTTCTGAATCCTCCGATCTAACAAAATCAACATACCTATGGCACTTAAGACTTGGTCATATCAGTCTAGATAGTATTAAGAGACTTGTGAGGGACGGTCCACTCCAAGCCTCTGTAATAGGTTCACTACCTACTTGTGAATACTGCATAGAAGGAAAAATGACAAGCGACCCTTCTCCAATAAGGGTCGAAGAGCCACTGAGTTGCTGGAACTAGTACATTGTGATGTATTGGGTCCGCTCAGCCAATAGGCACGTGGAGGATACGAATACTTCGTTACCTTCACCGATGATTACTCACGATATGGTTTTGTCTATTTGCTCAAACACAAATCCGACACCTTTAACGTATTTAAGGTCTTTAGGGCTTTAGTGGAAAAGCAAACTGGCAAAGTGATCAAAACCCTTCGATCTGATCGAGGTGGTGAGTATATGTTTGGAGAGTTCGATGACTTTCTTAAAGAAGAAGGTATCGCTTCTCAGCTTACCGCACCTGGCACACCTCAACAAAACGGAGTGTCAGAGAGAAGGAACCGAACTCTTATGGAGATGGTTAGATCAATTATGAGTTACTCATCACTCCCTATTTCCTTTTGGGGATATGCCCTCGAAACAGCCGCTTATATTCTGAACCAAGTTCCGTCCAAGACGGTTCCTGGTACTCCCTATGAACGATGGACTGGCCGTAAAGTGAATCTTGGCCGCATCAGAATTTGGGGTTGCCCTGCACACGTGCTAAGGCAAAAGACTAGCAAGTTTGCTAGCAGGTCAGAATTATGCTTATTTGTGGTATATCCAAAGGAAACCAAGGGTTTCATCTTCTATAGTCCTGAGGACGATAAGACTTTCGTTAGCACGAATGCTCGTTTCCTTGAGGAGGACTTTATGAAGGATGCAAAACGTAGAAGCAAAATTGTGCTTGAAGAAAAGTTGGGTGAGGAAGCTTCTACCTCATCTGTAAGAACTGTTCTTACCCCAACTGAAACACAACCTAACTCATCAGAATCTCGTCAAGTAGTACTTCGACGTAGTGGGGGGGCTACTCAAAAGCCTGACAGGTACATGTCTTATGGAGACTCTCTCGTAGCCGTCTCTAACATGGATGATCCTATTTCCTATAGCCAAGCGATGGCTTGTTCTGAATCAAACCTTTGGCTTGACGCCATGAAAGTTGAGATGCACTCGATGTATGTCAACAAAGTCTGGAAACTTGTAGACCTTCCTGAAGGGATTAAACCCGTAGGGTGTAAATGGATATACAAGAAGAAAAGGGGTCCTGATGGGAACGTCGAGACGTTCAAAGCACGACTTGTGGCGAAGGGTTATACCCAACAAGAAGGGATTGACTATGAAGAAACCTTCTCGCCAGTCGCGATGCTTAAATCCATCTGTGTGGTATCAGAGCCCCAAGTTTAGCCGTTTCTGTAGACTTGGGATACGTGTTCTCGGTATGGGTCGGGAGTATGCCATGTGATAGTGTTGTGCTTAGAGCTGACCTGTCTAGAGATAGGTTCGACATGATGCAGGATGAGTTGCTAGGAGTTAGATCTCTCATCTCCGATGAGATTCGTATGTACTGCGATGCGGTCACGTGAATTCCTTCAACCGTAAGTACGTTCAGTGTCGTGGGAAGCACCATCACTTAGGGGCCGGTGGACCGGTCTGACTTGTGAGTGGATGAGTATCATCTCGATGCTTCAGTGATCCCGTACGAATGTCACGATGACCCCTCCTTATTGGCCGACGATGAGTCGATGGACTCTTTTCACCGGTGACGGCATTATCAGCCGAGATCGTGAGATGTTCCAGAAGGTGATACAATACACGATCGGGGCCAGGGGAGACGAACAAATGGGAGGAGCAAGCTTACGGATTCTACTAGCTCGGGTTAGAATCGGTTGTCCGATATGAAAATCGATTTGTCCAAGAGATTGTGGACCAGTGCCTGATGTGCTCGAGGATAAACTCCAGTGAGGTATCGAGTATTGGGAGCTGTGTGTAGTGCTCCAATATCCGACGCTGGAATCTGATTGTCCCTCGTTCACTATCTTGCGAATGTAGACTGAGTTCCTCGTCGTGACGCGAAGCGGAACTTGGGTACCTCACTACCGATGGTTGTTTCCGGTAGTTGTTCCGCATGATGACGAGATGGTTTATTATGACGAGGGGGATTCCGAATAGGATCCTTTCGAGCCTCCGGTTGACCCAGCTGCGTAGACGTTTGCTTGGCGACCACGAGAGATGGTGGCATTCTTGTTTTTGTGAAGATAACAAGGGGACTAGTGTTTTATCTTCGAGTCCCTTGTTCGACTAAGCCATATGAGGCTAGTCTCTTTTCGGTTGAGTATACTCTTGAATAGGGTGGGTTGTATATATCTTTTGATATGTATATATGGATGTATATGGTTGTATATATAAAATCTCGTTTCGGTTTCAGTTTGATCATGTGTTAATTGTATGTCTCTCGCATTTCGGTATGGATATATGAGTAACTATGTTTGTTCTCGTTTGTAGAACTGGGAAAATATGTTGGGACAAGACCCATCTCCTGTCGGAAATGCTACGGCGGCAGATCTCGCAGAAATGCGACACGCCTTGGAGAGACAGGCTGCCAGCGCAGCACAACGAGATCAGATAGTTGCGCAGCAACTTGAAGCCCAAAATCGCACGATCACTGAACTTCTGACGAGATTGAATACGCCACCTCCACCAAACCCGGAGCCCCTAGCTCAAGATGAACGATGTGAACATCCACCGCAGGCATACGTGGATCCCCAGGAAGAGCTGAATTTTTAAATTCCTGACGTAGTTCCTCCAGTGGGCGAGCCTGTGTACGAGAGGTTTCGTAAGCAGAAGCCTCCGACATTTGACGGCCATGTTGATCCAGCTGCAGCTGAGAATTGGGTCAAGAAGACTCAGCAGATCTTCAATTACATACAGCTGTCTGATACAGAGAGAGTGGCTTGCGCCGTGAATCAGCTGGAGGATGAGGCTAGGGGCTGGTGGGAGGTGATGGCATCAGTCGAGGATGTCAACTTGATGATGTGGATTCGCTTCCTCAATCTATTCCATGGGAAGTACATGAGTGAAGCTAACCTGTCAAACAAGGTACGGGAGTTTATGAGCCTGCGGCAAGATTCAATGTCTGTATTTGAATATACGACGAAGTTTGACGCGTTGGCAAGGTTTGCTCCTTCCCTAGTCCCTACTGATCAGGCTCGGAAGATGAAATATATGCATGGTCTCAACGTGGACATCGTGAGCCAGGTGGATAGTGGTGATACTGGACCTCGCACCTATGCCAATGCTGTGCAGAGAGCCCTACGAATTGCGGGATGGCGCAAGGCGAATCCAACTCATGCTCTAAAGCCGGGTACTACAGTTCCACCAGAGACCCCCAACCTAAATCGGGTCGACACCCGGAAGCGAAATAGATTTCAATCGAGATATGAGGATAGGAATGAATCCTTACAAAGATCTAATAATCGACCAAAGCCGTAAAAAAAAAAGCCAAGAATTCTGCAAACGACCAGTCGTCGCAATGCAGAAGGTGTGGTGGAGTACATAAGGGAGATTGCTTTGCGCGTACGTTGGTGTGTTTCCGCTGTGGACAGGAAGGTCATTTGTCTTGGGTCTGTCAGAATGTAGAGAATAATGCACCAGCACCACAAGAGCAATCGAAGGTAAATGCACGAGTCTTCACGATCTGCCAGGGTGAAGACCGAGCAGGGACGCCCACAACTACCACCAAGAACCAGAGCAAATGTTAGGATGACTCAGAGTTTAGGGTCCTGAAGTTTTTTTTGAAAAAACTCTCTTTTGTTTCGCTATCATTAGTGGATGATGATAAGCGTTTTCTTGTAAGAGTTTGTTTATATTTTCCTGTTACCTTTGGGAATGGAAGGTGTATAACTGTGTATGCACTGTGGGAGGTTTATGACTTTATTAGTGTTAATAAAGTATGTTTAAGTATCATTAAACTCACATCCTATCAGCTAAGGGGTTGAGATTTCTCCTGACATTAGAAGTGAAAAACCAGTCGTCGTAATCCTAGATCGCAAGGAGAAAGTCTTAAGGAATAAGACTATACCTCTGGTCAAAGTACTTTGGAAGAGTCACTCCGCGGAAGAAGCAACTTGGGAACTTAAGAGCGAAATGCAAAAGAAATACCCTGCCTTGTTCTAAGTTTCGAGGACGAAACTCTTCTAAGGGGGTAGGGATTGTAATGTATAAACTTTTGTAACCGCTCGACTTGTGAATTTGAATAAAATGGACGAGTTTTAATTCAAATTCTTGTTGCATATGAGACGTCCTTAAATTTTAAATATCTTGGAAAATAATAATATTTAAGGTTGACGAGATTTCGGAATATGAATATTCGAGTAAACTCGATATTATTTCCGAATAAAATTATTCGGAACATACTCGGAGATTTAAAAATCCCAAGAGTAAAAATAAATTTTGGAATCCCTTAAATATATTCAAGATAACGGGAAATCATGATAATTTTCTCGGTTATTTTTCAAGATTATTATTTTTAATTAATTAAGGACAGAATTGTGAGGTTTTATTTTAAAAGGACTTATGTGCAACATTTTGAAGGACGAGATTGAAAGAAAAAAAAGGAAAAGGGGGTCGTTTTAAGAGAATCGTGGCAATTTTTGAGTGGACCACCTGGGTGCATGTGGCGTGGCGAGAGTGTGCCACATAGCCACTTATTCCACTCTTCATTTCTCTTTCGCTGCCACCTCACCATCCCTCACTCTCTCTATTTCTCTCATTCTCGGTCTCTCTCTAATCTCTCTTCTCCTTCCTCACATCACTCGGCCGAAAGAACCAGACAAGAAAAAAAAAACCCCGAGCTCGATCTTCAGCCGTCACCAAGCCCCATCATCACTGCCATCCTCTCTCACTCTTCTCCTTCCTTCCTCTTCTTCGCGCGTCACCCAGCACCGAGCTGTTGTCAATGGTGCCCAAAAGAAGAGTTGTAATCTTTATTTTGTACATTTGATGTAATAAAGTCTCATGAAGACTCTTGCTTGTAATTGCCTATTCATTCACTAATAAAGTTGAAACGTTCATTCATTCTTTCTTTGTTTGAAGCTTTATGATAAAACCTTAGTCTTTTAGTCCATAAACAAACTAAACAACTTACGAAGAGACAAATGTAGATTTGCATGAACAAACTCTTCGTAGTTTGCTTAAAACGATATATTCGCAATCTTAGGGTCAAAGGACTATTGACCTCAGTACGATTGTTGGAAGAATCTATGATGTCTGGTTATGAGGCATTGAGAGTTGGAGACTCTATAGTTCTTCTAGGTATCTTCCGAAGGTACTGAATTGACCAGTGCACTTCTAGAGACAAGATAAGAACAAACCATTTAACCTCTTATGTCTCGAAGTCACTATGTATGAATTGCATCATGCTTACCTTAATCCTGAAATGAGACATGCCATTTCACACCTTAGTATTCTCATTTGAGAAAGTCAGAGTTCGGACTCACTATGTGATTCCGAACAGGGCCTATTGGTGAAGTACTAAGTTGTGAGTATGTCATGAGTAACTTTGTGAAGTTCTCATAGATATGGAATTCATGTACAAGATTGCTGAAATGCAATGTATGTCACCTCATGCTTTGTTCCTTGGAGTGTGAATAAACGAACTGGCCAGTGTCCAAATTGAGTCCCGACTCTTTTGGATGAAACAATGTGACTTGTTAGCTCCTCGTCAATACATTGTTTCTAACTTATTCACAAGCGACAAAGGAGTTGAGGAAATAACAGCTAGAAGGGTAAAATGGTAATTTAGTAAATCCCGACTGGCTGATGACATTCATGAAGGGTAGCATAGATAATATTCAGTGGATCCGCTCATTATAATTAGGTCGAATTCTTGAGTAGAAAACAATTTCATTTGAACCGAGAGATTTTCAGTGTCAGCTCTTTAGTGGAGTCAGTTGGCATTAAGCTAAACTTGGAAAAGGTTTGTGAACTTTTGAGTCCAAGTGTTTAGCTCAAGCTTTGTTCATTTGGGTCCATGAGGTCACTGTCACGAATCACATCGATAGGAATAGTTAAACTGGAAGCTAAGTCAAAACAAGAACGAAAATAGTTAAAAGGGTATTTTTGTCTTTTGAGACATAGGATGAAATGAATGTCAATAAATTTTTTGACAAGGTCATTTGACGACATGCATCACTCGGCCAATACTAGTCTTATTGGGCCTTGTGGATTAATTTCATTTCATAAGAATTTTATTGAAAATTCTTAATGGGCCTTTCTCATGTTGTCATGAACAAATGAGGAAGCTTCTAGAAGCTCCTTCTAGAGAGACTTGGGCGCCTACCCTATAGAGAAATAGGAGAGATTATTTTGTGCATAAATGTATCAAGATACTTGCCAAAAGAAAAAGAGGAAACAAATTTGCATATGCATGCATAAGGGAATCGGCCATGTTGAGAGAAAAGGCAAGCCTTGAACAAAATAGGAAACAAATCAAGGCTTCTAGAAGCCTTGTGTTGGCCGAGTGTCTCAAAGGGAAAAAAAGAGGAAATTGGCTCATGAATATGTGATATTCTATAGAAGAGGAAACTACCTTATTGAAGGTGAGACCTCTCCTATAAATAGGAGCCTCATTTCCTCACATTTGATTCATCCAAGTTTAAGAGATTTGAGAGACTCTCTCTCTAGAACTTGTGGCCGAAAATCCTCTCTCTCTCTCTCTCTAGTTTATTTTCGATTTTTTCTTGTCTTGGCACCTAGGTCCTCACTCGACCTAGTGTTTAGCTCTGCGACTTCAAGACTTGTTCTTAAGTCGTAGTGTTTAAAAGTGCCCACTCACTAATTCCTTTATTTCGAGTGATTTAGTGATAGAAACTTTCGTGGTTGCTCGAGGTGCCGAGGAAAGGAAGAGAGACGTGCTGCGAGGGGAGACGAGCGTTGCAAACTTTCCGAAAGCTTCTTCAAAGTTCAAGCTTCAAGAAAGGTTAGTAAACTCTTAGCTCATATTGATTTTTAATTACATGTACTTGCTTCTTTGTCTAGGTTAGTAAAAACTGTTTTTACTTGAAAAGAAATTTTTTAAAATTCCGCCGCTTCCCGAAGCGTTTAATCTTTTTCTTAAACCCTACATCAATTCCAACACGAGCCACGTCACCGCGAGCTTGCCGTGACCACCACCCGAGGAAGAGACGCCGGAAAAGAAGGGTAGCACGCCGAGGAGTCCAGATTCACAAGGAATTTGGGTAAGCACTCAAACCCGAAATGGATTTTGGGGATTTTAGGGTTCTTGATTTCCAATTTAGGGGTTTTGAATCCGGGTTGATTTTGGTGAAATTGATGGGTTTTGTGTGTTGATTGGACTCGGTTGTTGAGGTTTATAGCTTTGTTCTGTTCATTGATCTCGGATTTATCATCTTGGATTGAGTTTCTTGGTCGAAAATCCCATGAACTAGGGTTTGTTTAGGGGTTTTTGATTTCTGCGTTTCATTTGAGGTCTTTGAGACGTTTATGAACCTGTTTAAAGCTTGGGTTTTGATTAGAAGTGGCTGTTTGAATTTTGGACGAATTTTCAGTGTTTTTGTTTGTCTTGGCCGTGCGATCCTTTGAGGCTTGTTTAATTTCTGATAGTTGTTGTTGTCAATAAGAGGCTGTGATGATGAATCTGAGAACCTGTATGTTTTGGTTGAGTGATTGCTTGACCGTGAGTTTGTTTGGTTGTGGTTTTGGCCGTGTGAGTCTCTGGCTGTGTAATTTGTTGGCTGAGTGTTTTATTTTGATGTTTGGCCGTGAGCAATAATTTTGGCTGGTTCGGTCTGACTATATTTTGATATTTCTGAGCCTCGGGTTGTTGAGTTTGTGGTCGTTATTGTGTTAGGACGGTTCCGGTTAGTTGGATTTGTGTTGAGTTCGTTTGATTTAGTTATGGGTTCGGGTTTTGAATTGTGATATCGGGATTTGGATTTTGAACTGATAAGGGTTTGGAATTTAAGGTGTTAACTCGTCGTTGGGTTTCAGGTTTAAATTACAGATCTTGACGGACGAACGGGAACCAGACGAGTCAAGAGCGACGAGATCCGTTTCTGAAGATATCAAGTGAAAGAGTTATCGAAATAAAGCTCGATTAACTCGTGAGTTTTAAATCGCTTATAGCGTTTAAATACTCTTAGATATGTACTTTCAGTATTTAAATAAATAATTTATAATTATTTATTTAATAATGTTTATGAATTTAATTTAATTATTCGTTTGGAATTCTCGGTTATTTTGATTTCGGATTATTTGATTTATTTAAGACTCATGATTACTCGTTGAACTTTATTTCGTATCATTCTCGATACGAGAACACGTGAGTCTTGAATAAACTTCTGAAGAACCGGGGAATAATAAATTAAATTCTCGAATTCCGAACCAACTCTAATCCCGACAACGAACCCTATCCTCTTTAAGTAAACTTGAATCCAATAACTAACGGATATTCAACTCCGGATGCTAGTTCTTTCGACGTTTCGACAAGAGCCAAGTGCCTCGAAGAACGTGCGAAGCAAGACATCTACGGGAATCGTCGAGCTGTCTGTCGAACAATTCCAAGTAAGTGAGGGGACATAAGTCAACTACATACCAAGGGAATAACCCTGTTTGTTTGTGCATTTATTTGCTACTAAACAAGAGTAGGCGAAAGCCCTAAAATGAATAAACATGAAAGTTAAGGCTTCGGCCACTCTTGCTTGAAAATTTTAGTTCGGGTTTTGCCCGT